>NC_043705.1:141346664-141477921 GCF_006229205.1 Suricata suricatta | reverse complement strand
CCCCCCTCCCCCTTCCCCCTCAACCCTCAGTTCATTCTCAGCATTCAATAGTCTCTCAAGTTTTGCATCCCTCTCTCTCCCCAACTCTCTCTCCCTCCTCCGCTCCCCCTCTTGAACCCACACACACGATTCTTAGAAAAGAGGAGGCAGATATGAGAACAAATGAAAGAGCAAATGGCAGAAAGTTATTCAGTGTCTGATTCCTGTTGTCTTGAGCACGGTAAACATTGCTTAATTCATTCAAATACGGAATATGCTCTGATTAGTCCTTATATGATTGTAACACACGGAACACTGACACAATATTTTGTTTATGAGTTAAGATATTAAACATTTGTAACAGTTTATTTACATACAGATCAATTCATGGTGATTTTTGACGGCCGATTATCTAGATCAAGTTGAGGAAGAAATTTTGTAATCATGCAGTTACTGTCAAAGACAGTAATTGCCAAAATAGATAATTTGGGTAAAAATGGCCTCCACTTCATGCCTCAATTAGCAATGTTCACTGATCTTTATAATTTGTGTTTAAGAGGAACCAAGACAGAAATTATTTAGTCTATCCACTTGACAATAAAGATAACTGTTAAGAATGCGAGTTCTTTCTGATTTGGGCATGTCATTTTTTCTTGGATTTATCTCAAAGAGAATGGGGGAAAGGCTGCTGTTTTCTTGTAACGTATTTTTCTCCAAGCTTATAATTGTAATAACCAGTGAAACATGCTGAGACTATTATATCAAGAGAAGATAAGATGAGTAATCTGTGTGTGTGCATGTGTGCGTGCATGCGTAATACAAAAAGTTAAATGTAATCAGGGTGAGTTTAAAGAAAAATTGCGTATATAGCAATTACCCTACATCTACCTAGCTCTATGTTTCCTTCCTGACTTAGGTTCTTAATAAGTGCCTATGGTCACATTTGATTGTTGTCTTTCTTTCACGATGATCATTAAGATGTCCAAAATCTACTTTTCCTCAGTTTTTTTTTTTACATTTTATCAGTTTCCTTCAGCTCCAAATAACATAAATTGAATGAACTGACTCAACCAATTACATATTCTCCACAGGCAACAGAAGGGTAGAACACATTCCGGATGAGAAGTGTATCTCCAAACTGAACTAAGGAACAGTGTTCCTCCTACCTTTCTGATCTGTGATCCTTAATGTATGACTTTCATCCTCATGCTCACAAAATGGCTGCTGTGTCTCTAGGCATCACATCTGTATTTCAGGCAGCAAAAAGGAAAGGAAGAAAGGGCCCCAAAAATATGCAAGTTAAGTCTGATCCTTTTAATCAAAGAGAAAAATGGCTTTCCCAGAAGTCCCACCTCCTCCTCAAATAGTCTGAGTATTTCTTATTGGAGAAACTATGCCACATGGTCACCACTTAGAAGAAGGGAGACTGGAAAATTGAGATTGTTAGCTGAACACATGTCTGCTCAAGTGATATAGGAGTTTCCTTAGAACTGGAAGAAGAAGGGTAATGAATGTTGGGTAAATCAATCACAGTGTCTTCCACAGTTTCCTTTGTGGTTAGAATATAATTATATATTCAGTGTTTACTTAAATAATTGATGCTGAACATGATTTAAAAATGTATATCTAGGGGTGCCTGGAGGGCTCAGTCGACTAAGCAGCTGACTCTTGATTTGGGCTCAGATCATGATCCCAGGGTCATGAGATCAAGCCCCATGTCAGGCTCCACTCTGAGTGTGGAGACTGCTTGGGATTCTCTCTCTCCCTCTGCTCTTCTCCTCCAATTATGCCCTCTCTCTCTCTCTCTCTACATATTATTTACGTGTGTGTGTGTGTGTGTGTGTGTGTGTGTGTGTGTGTGTACATAAATTCCTTGGGGCGCTGGGGTGGTTCAGTTGGTTAAAGGTCTGACTCTTGATTTTGGCTCAGGTTATGATCCCAGGGTTGTGGGATTGAGCCCCATGTTGGTCTCCACACTGAGAACAGACCCTGCTTAAGATCATCCCCTCTCCTTCTCTCTCTGCCCGCCCTCCCCAGTTGCACGTGCACATGCACTCTTTCTCTTTCCCTCAAAATAAATCAACATTTTAAAAAATCATGACTACTTAACTTCATAGTTCGAGCTAAGATTCACAACATTTAGGGCATTGTGAAGGGGGAGCTGTGATCTGGAAGGGAAATCTCAAACAAGGACTGACTATTGTGTGGAAGTGCCCATGGGGTCAGCAGGGGACCCCTGGGAGAGACCTCCCCCCTCTGTCTGGGCTGTGATAACTGTGTTCCTTAGGTACTGTGGTGCAAGAGTGGGATGGAAGATGGCAGGAAGGTGGCTGGGGTGCACTGAGAAAGAAGAGACATGAGAGTTGCAGTCTGGAGGGAAGAGATTACAGTCGATGGGGGTATATACACCCAGAAAGCAGGGCAGGGAGAGATGGGGGACAGAGGTACCCACTGAAGATGTCAGGACCCCGATTTAGTGATGTCTGATGCTATTTCTGCTCTAGGAGCCACTGGACTTTCATTCCACATTAAGATCCTTTAAGCTGTGTTTAACACGTACGTCTTCTTCCCCATTTGCACAATGGATAGCCAGCTGTGCACATTTCCCTTTGAGGAATCCTTCTTTCAGCATGCATGGCCCATGCCCAAAGTAGGGAAAAAGAACAAGGCACAAGGCGAGAGCAACTATCACAAACAATAAATGTGCACAGATTCACTAACACTGCTCTCAGCCGTTGAAGAACAGTCCCTGCAGATGTCTGCGCAGCTCATTCTGAAGTTCTGATTCATCCTCTTTTTATCTGGAAAATGTGCCCACTTTCCCTTTGTGGTCTCTACTCATTTTGGTTGTTCTTTGTCAATTTAGGATTCTTAGAATAGTTGATATCATCAGATCACATTAAATAATGTTGCATCAAGAAAATGAACTGAGCTTCAATCTCCGGTAACACACTAGATCTGTCTCTCCTATGGCACTCCCGACACGACCGGGTCCCATGGCAGCTCTAGTCTATGCCGTCACCACCGCGCAGATGGCATATTGAAAGAAACATATTCTCTCCCACTTGGCTCACTGTGAAGTCCTCCCCTCATTTTCTGTCCCCTTTGAGAATGAACTCAGCCTTCTCACTAAATCCTTGCACATAATCACTTTCAAATATAACCAATTTAGTCTATGTTTAAAACATCTTTTTAAATACTTCTATACTTTTTGGAATTCATTGGTCATGTTTCATGTGGACAAGAAAAGCATCTAATTATATGATGTATATATATATATATACATATATATATATATATTCTATATTCTGTACATAAATTGCCAGTCTTATTCTTTGGAAAGTAATTTAGGAGCATAAATTGAGGACAAGCACATCTACACATTTAGAAATAAATGTTGAATTCTCTTATTCCTTGAATAATTTTCCAAAATTATCTTCCTTGTGTCCCAGAGCTTTAAAATCTGATGAAATAAGCTTCCTGTGCTCTCCTTCCCACACCTGTATCTACCAGGCAAAGCTTAAATTTCTGTTAATTGTCTCAAATGTATCACTCCCTACTAGAGCAGTCATTTCTGACCAGAACATCATCCCCTCTCACCAAACTTCCCTCTCTGTTGGCACTTAGCACCCCTCAAATCCAAGTGTAAAAGCTAATTTACAGACCATGTTGTTTCTGCTTCTAACTAGTGCTGCATCAGATTTTAAGAACCACTTAACTAAATTACTATTGAAAGTTATCAACCTTCAACTGACACTATTAGAACCAATTATTAAAGCCACAGTCAGTGATTTATCTTGTTTTCTTTGGGCCTTCAAGAGGTAGAAAAGGTTTGTGTGTTAGATTAAGTAATAATCAAATCATTCTTTGATCTTCTTTTTCAGGGTGTGAGGGTCATATGGCTAGTCAGAGGTCATATACATTGTTTCTGAGCTGGCCCGTCACTCTAATACAAGTGAAGACAGCCATATTCAGAGTGGAGAAGGTCCCTCTTGGGGAATCATCTGGAATGTGTGTATCAAGGTTTCATTTGTGTGACGCTTGAGAAATCTGTGAGCCCCAAGTGAACTTTTATTTGGCAGTCTGCCAAGAATGTGGCTATAAAGACATAGTTGTGGGGTTTCCAGCAATTATCTTTGGAAAAACATGTAGGATCCAAGAGATCGGTAAAACATAAAAAATAGACATTTTTTTATAAAAGGGAAAATTGGCTAAAAAGAAAGTCTTCAAAAAATCTACACATAGATATTCAAATTCACACATGAAAATACGAGAATGAATTGTCAAGGACCCAATTTATTCATGCTTTCAGTATCATAGGGGACTCAGATCAGAAATCCACAGAACTTTGTGAGGAATGTATCCACAAAGGCCAAACCAATTGACTCCAGCACATGGGACAAATACAGAAAAGACTGTCCAGAGGAAACAGCAGACAGGACACAGACTCATAAGAAAGTCATGGCTTCCTCCTATGGCTCCCTGTCCCACTGAAGTTAGAAAATTTGACCTGTAAGACTTAGAAAAGAAGCATAAACCTACTGCAAAAGTAACTAATACCACAAACCAATAAGTTGGGAATATAAACCTGATATAATTCCCATCAACTATTTACTAGAAAAATCAACACTGGTCAAAATACAACTAATTTAAGAAGAGTTTATAAATAATATTTACAATGAAATAAAAAAATCCCATAAAACATATTGTATTAATATAACTCCATTGGGACAGCTACTGGGATTTTAACGACTTAGTCATCTTGGGCACCTGGGTGTCTTGGTCGAATCAGTGTCCAACTTCAGCTCAGGTCATGATCTGATGGTTCATGGGTTCGAACCCCACATAGGGCTCTGTACTGACAGTTCAGAGCCTGGAGCTTTGGATTCTCTGTCTCCCTCTCTCTGCCCCTCCCCCACTTGCTTTCTCTCTCTCTCTCTCTCTCTCTCTCTCTCTCTCTCTCTCTCTGAAATACATGAACATTTAAAAAGCATAAAAAATGACTAAGTTATCTTCATTCATCTTATATTTTAGCCAATAATTTAGTAGCTTAGTCATTTTTATTATTATCAATAATATTGGAGCAATATTACTATGTGCATTTCACCCACAACTTAATCACAGTAACGATGCTGTCACAATTTCTGATTTTAAAAATAAAAGATCCAAGACTTCACTAGTTTCCATAAAATGTCCAAAATGCACATGGAGGGTGGTGGCAGGGATCAGAGTCAGGTGGTGTGACACCAGATCCAGGCACACCTGTATGTCCCTGTCTCTCAAGTCCCTACTGCTTATTATCTGGGATTCAAACATTGGGAAGTATCTTGAAAGGAAGTTCTTTAACTCTACTTCTGTTGGGAATTGGACTTAAATAGTTGTAGAAAATCTTCCCTCTGAGAGTGTCCTTCTCTCAAGATGTGTGAATCAACTTTTGCATCAGGGATTCAAACTAAGTGTCCACAGGGTCAGGTGAATAACTGGCATAGGTGAGTTCTCTGAACCTAAGAAGATACGAGATTCTAGAGGTCAGTATCCAAACATACACACACACACACACACACACACACACACACACACACAATTGTGCACCCATTTGCCCATGTATTGGTAAAACTGCTCAGTTAAAATTTTGTTCAAAGCACAGGTAGGGAAGAAGATTCAGACTTTGAGCTACATTTGTGAATGTTCCAAATAAGTACAATGCGAATAGATACTCTTTTATAAGACTGAAAAAGAAAAGTATTAGATTGGAAGAAGAAAACTGAGCCATAACACTGATGGGTAGTGAACTAAAAATTGGGTTATATGAATATTCTAATCAGATGGATTTTTTAATGCTGTCACGGCTCCATAATTCTAAGTTTTCAGAGGTTAAAGTCCTTTGTTCTTACCTGATTAGAATGACCTACAATTGTTAAAAATGAAAAACTGATTGTGTCAGAATGGAATATCCCAACTCATGCAAACCCCTTGAACACTTGACTCCATTCTATGGCACGTTTACTAAGGACAACAAGATTGTTCACTTCCATCATTCATCTTTGTTTAAATTGTACAATAACCTGGTGATGCATCGAAGACAATCATTGGACAATATCGAGGTGCAGTGTAGACCTGCAAATGGTACCATCACAATCACTCCCAATGTAACTACCTCTGAGATTCACTGATTTGGAAGGAATAGCATTTTAAATCTTGACTTCAGCCTTTTGTTGTTGTCTATACCCTCCCTCAGGAAAATGTTATATTGGCTATTTGGATTCATACCAGTTTTCGACTGCAAATGGAAAAAAAAAAGACATAAAAAGAGGTAGGATTGTATCAGAAGTTATCCAAGTGAAGACTGAGAATGACAAGAACACCATGTGGATTTGGGGATTGGAGTGATGTATTTACATGCCAAAGAATGAGTGTGATTGCCAGAAGACCATGCAAAGTAGGAAGGAACAAAAGAGGGTTCCCTTACAGTCTTTAGAGAAAGGATTGTCCTACCAACACCTTGATTTCAGACTTCAACCTTCCAGAACTGTGAGGCAGTACATTTCTATCTTGTTAAGCCACCTGGTGTGTGATGTTTTGCTGTGGCAGCCTGAGAAACTAAGGCAGTGGAGAAGTACAAAAAACCCAATCAATACAATTGTGTGTGACATTGGCTGTCTTGGTACAGGTTTTAACAACATTCTTTAACTTTAAAGAGGGACCCAACTTGGATGAAAGTATTAGAGACTCATTCTATGCTTTGCATCTAGCCAGCTTCAATTAATCTTTAAGTGCCCCCCCTTCTTAAGTGTGTGTGAGTGATGTGTAAGGAAAGTTAAGACAGGAAGTGAACAGCAACTTGGTATGAATGGGTAAGTGTTTTTTTTTTTTTAATCTCTGAGGTAGGAAACAGATAAAGAGCATGGATACTTAGTGGAAATGCAGTAAAACTGGTTGCTTCAATTCTTAGTTCAGCTCACCTGCTTGTGAATGGTTGAGCTCTCTAGAGACCTGGTAACAGTGAATAGAAACTCAGATAAAGAGAAGACTTATTGAGTTCCCATTTTTGGCAGCTTACAGGTGAGGTCAGACTTCTGCCAGGGCCATGCTGAGCATCTCAAACTCAGAGAAAAACACAAGGTCTTATGGGCTTGAGAAATGAGAAGACAGAGTCCTACATAAACATGGCGGCAGGAAAGAGAGGAAGAAAATCCTGAGAAACGAGAGTGGATGTGCCAACATTTCTATGCCTAAACTCTGCCCACACCCCTGGTTGATGCATGACTACTCACGTGTGGCTCTACATGTAGACTGAGCCAGCTCAGCTAAGCCTGAAAGAACAGGCCAGAGATTTCAACTGCTGCCTATTTCTGGGGAGACACGGGAGGGAATTTGAATTTAGTCAAAACAAAAAAATTAAATTAACACTTTTGAGAGAAACATATGAGAAGTCATAGTTGTTATGACATCTCAGTCATAATACCCAGTATGCAATCCAGAATTTCCAGATGTACAGAGAAACCTGTGCATAAGGGGAAAGGCAACCTCCAGGGACCTTGTCCCTGAAGCTTTCAGCAAAGAACATGGCAGAAAGCAAAGTCTCAGCTAAAATCCTGGAACTCCAAATGCCCATGACATCCTGCTTTCTTTTTGGGAGGGCCCTTAGGTGCCCCTGGCCACTTAACACGTTGTGCTTTGCCATTACAGTTAAAGACTAGGACAGCCCTTGTGGGGAAGAGTGAAGAGGAAGAGGGCAAAAAGTTTCTTCTCCTAGTTGGTACATTGGTCTTCACCTTCTTGGGTCAGAGGCCACAGCCCCTGTGTGGTGGCTGCCGGAGGTCAGCTTCTAAGCTGTGGTAACTCTGAGGCTCATTTCCTAAACCTCTATGGGACTGAGCAAAGGAGACTACTATGTTTCCAGCAAAGACTGAGCCTTGCTCCATTCAACTCTGGGCCCTATTATTCAGAGGCGTCATTAACTTCACTTTGTAAGAGCTAAATGGCCATGGGGATCATCTAATGTATGTTCATCTTGTAAGAATTAGTCTCAGAAGGTTCAGGATATTCCCAAGGTTAGACAACCAAGTAGTGTCAGTACTGGGACCGTGATACCACCTCTTGATTCCCAGTGCCATGTTCTCTGCGCCATGGCATCTTCCACCAATCAACCACTTGATTACAATATTGAATGTAATGTTTATCACATGCTTACTAGGAACCAAGAATGGTCCTGGGGGACAGAGGTGCACTCGTGACTGTGACAGAAGAGGTCTGTCCTCAATCTACCCTTGCCCTTCTGTCTTAGAAGCTATATGTATGCCAACTTGGAAGCCGTTTCATCTAATCAGTGACTAAATACATTATTATTATAATTTTCACCTCCTATAAAGGAATTCATTTGTTGGTATTCCTAATGTATTATCCCTCCGCTTCTGTTTATCTAAAAGAAGTTAAATAAGGGCTGTCTGGGTGGCTCAGTCTGTTAAGCATCCGACTGATTTTGGTTCAGGTCATGATTTCACAGTTTGTGACTTCAAGACCTACTTCAGGTTCAGTGCTGACAGGACAAAGTTTGCCTGAGATTCTCTCATTCCCTCTCTCTCTGCCCCTCTCTGGCTTGCTCATTCTCTCTCTCCCTCTCTCTCTCTCTCTCTCTCTCTCTCTCTCTCTCAAAATAAACAAAGATAAAAGAATAGGAAAGGAAAGGAAAGAAAAGAAAAGAAGTAAAAGAAGTTAAATAAAACTAATCATTACAGAGAAAGGTCCCTGTTAAACTTTAGCTGTAACTGAGCCTGCTTCTAGGTATTACTCCCTTCACTTACGCTGTATCTGTGAGTCATTTATTCATGTGACACTTGACCCATAGGGACAATATGAGCGAATTAATCCTTAGATGACTGTAGCCCTTCGGCCTCCCCACACGAAAATCTGCATATTGTGGAGAAGAGACCAGTTGTACCAATGTTTGTTGTTCAAATTCCAGACTCAAAGAATCTATCATAATAAGTGTTTGCTTTACACTGCTGAGTTTTAGAGTATTTGTTACAAAATTTTAGTAACGATTCACAATTTCATCTCTTTGTAATTTACCTAATGTTGATTATTTTGTCCTCCACAACTCAGGACAGGAATATGAATTACTGCTTTTCTCCCAACATTTTCTTTTCTTTTTTTTTAAGTTTATTTATTTATTTTGAGTGAAAGAAAGAGTGGGGAGGGGAAGAGAGAGAGAGAAAGAATGAGAGAAAATCCCAAGCAGGCTCCATGCTGTCAGTGCAGAGCTGGACACAGGGCTCGAACTCACAAATCAAAAGATCATGACCTGAGCCAAAATCAAGTCAAATGCTTAACAGACTGAGCCACGCAGGTGCCCCCATTTTCTTTTCATTAGAGAATAATGCAAGCAGGTATACACATATTTGCTATTTAACTTTGTATAAATAAATTATAGACATTAATTTTTTAAAAAATCTAAAGATGTACTTATACATCTAAAGATGTATAAATACAGATGAGGCAGAGAGAATTTTCTCTCACACCTGCTACATCTTTCCCACAAGTCCAAGGTTTCACTGGACTCCAGAGTCTGTATAAACATGTGGCAGCATGCCCTCCCCACACTGACACTGCCTCCATCCACACATAAACTCTTGTCTTCAAAAGAAATAGAGTTCTAAGGCTGAATCTAAGTAATTTCCATATCAACCAGAAATCGGAAGGTATGTGGAGAGTGAACTCAAGTCTGAATACATAATCTTTTTTTAATTTACTTGAAAGTAGCTTTTCTATGAATTCTACAGTTATTCAAAGACAGTGCAGACTGCTCTTTGGATAGCCTTATTTCTACAAATAAATTAATATTTATGGAGACCTTTAGCATTTTCGTCATAATGCCCTTTATTCTGAAGGCAATTCAGTCACCTAAATGGCATCCCAAAGTGCATGACTGTGGTCACTTGTCATCTCCTGTTCTTGGCTGTATCTTGTTCATATTTTCATTAAACTCTAATTCACTGACTTCACATATAACATCCCCTTGATTTCCTCATCTGGGTTGTCCAGTAGGCATTTCTGTAGATGCGAACATGAGGCACGGACTCTTTCAGAGAGCAGAGAGCTCAGAGAACAGACTTCAGGGGGGTAAACTTCAGTGCTGGGCTAAAATTATGGTTCTTATGGGTCTGCTGAGGCCAATTTAGTTTCACTGGTATCCTAATTTTCAAGAAACAGTGATATTAGATAAGATCCGGTGGAACACCTGGGTGTCTCATCAGGCTGATGAAGATGGAGCGAGTCATCTTGCCCCTGGGGTTAACGAAGCCTGGACATTTAATTCCTCAGTTTGGGTGATGACTATTTTCCTCTAATGCTTAATGGTATCTCTCTGGTTGTGACTGGTTATGTCGTTGTCTTCAGTGTGGGGAAAAATATGTGTTTCCCCTGCAAGTTACCCATTATGTCTCTCTTGAAAAGCGTTCTAAACTTTTCTCCTACCTTCTATATTTTCACACCTGTTTTCTACTCCCATTTTTCTTTTGCTTCAATTAAAAGCAATCTAGAGGGGCACCTGGGTGGCTCAGTTGGTTGAGCGTCTGACTTTGGCTCAGGTCATGATTTCATGATTCATGGGTTCGAGCCCCATGTCAGGCTCTATGCTGACAGCTAGCTCAGAGCCTGGAGCCTGTCTTCAGATCCTGTGACTCCTTCTCTCTCTGATGCTCCCCTGTTCTCTCTCTCTCTCTCTCTCTCTCTCTCTCTCTCTCAAAAATAAATAAAAACATTTAAAAATTTAAAAAAAACCAATCTGGAGACTCCAAATAACATGTCTGCCATCTTGCTGACAAAAAGGCAGGACACCACCTGCCATCAGTTATACCACTGGTGACTCAGTGGCGCACATCTACAATGTGCTGAGTCAGACCAGTTGTAGCAAACTATCACCCTGGACTGTGAGTACAAGTCAAGCTCTGTGTTGTCAGGGATTCTTACGAATTCACTGCACTGAATGGTTGATCACTGAAAATGGAAATGATGAATATTCTTTTATTCACTGATTTATTTATTTCACTTTTATTTATTTAAAAAACTTTTTAATATTTATTTATTTTTGAGAGAGAAAGAGACAGAGTGCAAGTGGGAGAGGGGCAGAGAGAGGAAGACAGAATCCAAAGCAAGCTCCAGGCTCTGAGCTATCAGCACAGAGCCCAACGCGGGGCTCAAACCCTCAAATGATCTTAGGTGAGATCATGACCTAAGCCAAAGTTGAAAGCTTAGCTGACTGAGCCATCCAAGCACCCCCATTTATATTATTTTTAATCTAGCTTTCTGGGAAGACTTGTGATGTGTTGTATTAGACACATTGGACGTGAAGGAAATAAAAATAAGATAAAATCTTTTCATAAAGACAGAGTCTAAAAGGGTAAAAAGTAGGTGTTAACTAAGGAGAAAATAATGTACAGGCCAGAGCTGTCCTATGTTGCCCCTCTTCTTCAGACAGCTCTTTCGTTTGCCTGAATTCTGTAGCAGTGTTGGTCTTGCATCTAAAGTGATGGCATCTGTATCGGAAATGGGTCAGAGGTCCTCACAGGAGCTCGGGGGAAAGGATTATCACTGGAGATGAAAGAAGCCAAAACAAAGATCTTGTTTTAAAATCCAGTTTAAAATCTTAACATGAAAAAAATTTAAAGTCTATTCAAATATGCTCCCTTGTTTTTAAGAATTCAATGCTTATTTACCTCAAAGTGTTCTAATTCACTGTCCCCTCCCTGACATCCATTGAGATGATCATTTCCAGCTGAGGAGGGACTATTTATTTCTGAAACTGTGGTGAACATCTGTGTTTCACGCTGGAACTCCCAGGTGAAGTTCTCTTCCTTACGTGAGTCTCAGGAAAGCTCATGGTGTGGCTAGCCTCTTCTGCTGAAATCAGAAGACGTGAGGAAATGGTCTTCTCTCTTTCCTTCTATATGACCCAGGGGGAAGCTAGCTGGCTGTCTCCTCTGCATCAAGCTACCACTTCCTACTATTCTCTTGGAATTGATCAGTGCCTCTCTCTCATTCTCACATAAGCACATTACAAATTATGGCAGCTCAAGAGCAGAGTCTGTGATCATTTCAGATCCCAAACAGCCCCCATGTCAATGCTTTATCTGCGGTTGACTCTCCACAGTGGCTTCTTGAATGGGAAAGGATTAGTTCCAGGATCCTCACAGATGCTCCTAATCCCCATTTCTACCCTCACCATGGCAATAGCAGCCTATGAACGGTTCCCTTGTATTTAATAAAATTTTTCCAAACCATGAAAAAAAAATTTTTTACTTGTCATAATACACAATTGTGCAATAAAGCTCTGCTCTCTGCTCTGTTGATAAAATATACTTTACCCAGTCTACCAGCTTTATTTTTTTTTGATGGCATGCTCTTTATTTCAGCACTCCTGTTTCTCTATAACACTGCAAGCCCACATCAGGTGCAGCAGAGTTCCATGAACTTGTGACAGCCCCAGGAGACAGGTGTATTGATACATCTCCTTAATTCAGCCAGAATATCAGCCTTGTATATAGGCAACCAGGGTAAGAATAAGCACAGTGCTGAGTACAGGGCAAGAATATCTGTGGCGTCATGTGGTTTGGGACATATCATGGCCTTTGTCTGGCTGAACAGAGAGAGGACCTTCTTAGGGACCTGGGTGTTGCCAGTAAGGGAAAGCCTGCATGAATCCTCACACACAGCCTGCTCCCTGTGCTAGGACAAAGACACTCAGAAGACCTCATCCCAGGACACTGAGTATAAGAAGATGGGGTCCCAGCCCTGACTCTGCCCCAGTGAGGTCTGTGACCTGGAACGTCACTTTGTCATACTGCCTGAGTTTCCCCAAGAGTGAAATCAGAGGGCTGTATCTAGATTAGCCGTAAAGACAATGCTACCTTTGATACTTTGCTCATTCAAACATTAGAGACAAACACAGGTCATCTTAAATCCAAGAGGTTTAGGACTCTAGATGTCCCTCTGCCTAGGAAAAGAGCCACCTCAAGATGTGTGTGGTCATGGCTGCCAGTTTCTTGTGACAGAGAATCTCATAGATGATAGTAAAGGATCATATGACAGTGAGTAAGCAAAAGACATAGTGTCCCAGGATTTCTATTTTTCTCCAAAGACTTTAACAGAAGCCAAAGCCCATAACTTTTATTCTTAAATCAGACAAAAGAGAGAAGTGTGCCCCCAAAGCAGCACAATTTGATCTCTCAAGTAGTTATTGAAATAAAGTTGGGAATTTAATTTAGGGGAAGCTTTTTTTTTATGACATGAAAGGATTCTAGTTCCCCTCAATCGAATCACCTCAAAATCCAAAAGAAAATTTACAAGGTGACAGAAATTAAAGAAGCAATTATCAAAACATATTCATTGTATGTTTGGTCATTTTAAAGCATAGAAACAGTTAACATTGATTTTATTACAGATGTCACTCTTCCTAATGATTATGAAATTTCATAGCATATAATGTTGAATTGAGTTTTCTTTAAAAATACAAATCCATAATACATGAAACGATGCTCAGCATCACTCATCATCAGGGAAATTCAAATCAAAACCATACTGAGATACCAACTCACACTGGTCAGAGTCGCTAAAATGAACAAATCAAAAGATTATAGATGCTGGCGAGGGTGTGGAGAGACGGGCACCCTCCTACACTGTTGGTGGCAATGTAAACTGGTGCAGCCACACTGGAAAACAGTGTGGAGACTCCTCAAAAAACTATCGATAGAACTTACATATATTTTTAAATGTTGTATGAATATTAGATTTTACCTCTTCCTCTGACAACTGAGGGTTCCACCAGAAATATTTGAAGAGCTTTATTTGGTGTCATCTCAAGAATCCTGAAACAGTAGGAGATATAAGAAGGCTCTCTTGATCCCCAAACTCTGATGAGCCTTCAACTACTCAAAACTTTCTAAACAATGTTATCAGATCTGACTTTTTCATTGTGCTGGTATTGTTAGATTTATTGTTATTCTGTGATTTCTTTAAAAAATAGAATTTTGAAAGAAGGAATTTGACCTTTGTTGGGCGGTTGCAATATTTAGTAAATATTGTCACTGTCTATCTTCCTATTTCCCTGCTGTTTGCTTCATTTTCACTTATTGTTCCTCTGTCTGTACCAAGTCTTACCTTGTGCATTTCCATTTTGTTCTATATTAGGTCTTTTGAGCATATAAGGCAATGCTCCATACAGAGAGATGGAGGTGTTGGCCAAATAAGCCTCCATTTAAGTGAATTCCATGGACTGATGGTGGGAGGTCTGCAAGAAGGGCAACCAATTTGTGCAAAACTGATAGGTCAGCTGATACTCAACTTGGATCTCCTCTGTCTCCATCACCCCCACCAACCAAATATATGTGAGGACATTTCTTGTCTTACCAAATCATGAAAGACAGCTTTGCTAACTGCACATTCTGAGGTCAGTTCGCCAGCTTGTATATCTTATGGCTCCTTCCTAGCCTGTATTCTTTGAAGAACTGAGACAGCATTCATTAGACTTTTGACAGAGTATAGTTTCATTTGTGTTTGTTGTGAATTTGCCTACATTCAAGCCATAACAGAATTCTTATTTCCTATATGACCTCTCAAAATAATCCTGTGACTTATTAGCCCAATAACTGGCAGTGGTTCACCAAAAAAGACTTAGACTTAACAATAGCCCTTAGGGAGGTATTTTGATATACAAAAGATGCATTTAAGAAGAACTCTAGAGAAAAGACAAAAAGTGAAACACAGTATGGTAAGCTTTCTCTGATTGGATGCTGAAGCCTTAAAAGAAATAAAGACTCCAGGAGAGCCTTCCTCAAAGATTCTATAGGAATAAACCAAGGGAAATAGCTCATTGCTGTTTAAACCCTCTGAAAGTTCCCTCAATATCCAGCTGTGTCTTCACCACCTACTCACAGCATCCCAATTACCTCTACTCCTCCTCTTGACCTTCTTGAAGTCTACATTTCCTTTCAGGATTCTGTGTGTGTTTGTACTTCTAAACAGGAAAAAAAATCACATTGAATAATTCCCCTTAGTATTTCTAGATCCATAGGAGGTGAACTCAAACACGAGTTGAGAGAAGAGTTGTGGGTTTTAAATAGTATTGTCCTAACTTTAAGAAGTCTTTCTGCTGGTTTCATGAAAACAGGCAAATCAGTGACAGAATTCAGGATTTTGTTAGGTAACTATTGTCCTCAATTATCATTTTTGTACCAACTACATCCTTTCATCTTAGCCCCTGACAAAAGGAAAATGGTTAGAAGCCGCGCAGTGGGAAATGCTTGAAGAAGATTTAACGTAGATGTGCATAAATGAAAAAATGGCATTAAAAAAGAAATGTATTATGTAAGGCCATTTCTGAGGTCCTTCCCTGGAGTTCAGACTGGGCAAAGATATGTAATTATAAACAAAATAATGATGAATATCTTTTAAGATGGAGTTCAGAAATATTTCAAACAATATTCTGGGGTAAACAAAAGAACTGAAGTAAAGACAGATGTGTTTCTTTTTAAATGTGTTCAAATATTGATAAGGCTTAAAAATGGAATTTGAGATTGCCAACTTAGGAGATTTTTACCACCTGGATGAATATTTTTAAAAAGTCTGAAATTATTTGCAAATCGTTGTCTGATAACACATTCGTATTCAGAATATATAAGAACTCCTAAAACCCAACAATGAAATGACAAACAACCCAAGTCAAAAATGGGCAAAGGACTTGAATAGACATTTCTCCAAAGAAGACATAAAAATAGTTAATAAGGACATGGAAAGTTATTCTGCATGACGATGAGGGAAATAAAAATCAAAACTATAGTGAGATACCACCTCACACCTATTGGGATAGCCATTATCCAAAATACAGAAATTAAGTATTGGTGTAGATATGGAGAAATCAGAATCCAGGGCTCCAGGAAACTGAGTCTATAGGTTCCTGGAAGTCTGATTATTATTATGATTGATTTTTTTCTTGTAAATCATTGAGACAGTTAGAAACTGTAGTGGAGTTTCATGTCCTGCATAACTGTGATCTTTATCAATTGGCCATTTGTTTCTCTCCTGTCTTAGTTCTTACAATTACGTGAATGTACCTAATGACATGAAATTGGGATTAAATGGGTAAATTTTATGTCATGTGTATTTTGCCACGATATTTTAAAAGATTTTTTAAAGCCTTAGAAACTAACCTTTATATAAAGCTTTACGTTTGTTTTGTTTCCTAGCTTTGTGTGTGTGTGTGTGTGTGTGTGTGCGTGTGTGTGTATAAAATCATATGATCCAGCAATTCCTCTCCTAATTACATATCCAAAAGAATTGAAATCAGAGACTCAAATAGAATGATGTACACCAGTGTTTACCACTATTATTTGCAATGATTAAAAGGTAGAAACAACTAAATATCTATTGACAGATGAATGGATAAGCAAAATGCATATACATAAAATAGAACATTATTCAATCTCAAAAAGGAATGAAGTTATGACACATCGTACAAAATGGATAAAACTTGAAATAAGTGAAATAAGCCAGACATAGAAGGATGAATATTATATTACTTGACTTATATTATATATATAAACCTGAATGCCAAAATAAGAACAAGACCAGAAGGCTCTCTGCTCTTTAAGAATTAGGAGGCTATGAATCAGGGTACTCATGGGTACGATAATCACAAAGACTACAGGAAGGACTACTGTCCCACATTGACTGAGAAAGAGAGGGCAACTTTCCAAATCTTTCTGAAGATTTTATGCCAAAGAAAACATTGGTACTTTCAGATTTCATATATATATCCCCCAAATCTCATGTTGAATCATTTATAAACATAAGAGTAAAATAACATGATATTCTGTTGGCACAAGTGCTTCTAAATCTACCATACATCTTGATTGGTGATGACTTAGACCATCAATGATGTATGCCTAGTCCTTAGTTTATAAAAATGGCTTAGTGATGGCACACAGAGGTCAATGCCATTGAGAAAAAAGTTTAATGTTACTCACAGTTCTTCTAGAAGGGACAAGTATGTGTGCCATGCAGGAGACAGAGAGACAAGAGGGGAAGAAGGCACAGACCAAAGCCTCTATTGTGGTTTCCATGGGAAGGGCAAGGCAGAAAGGAGTAAACAGTTTAGGATTTGCTAATTTTAATGATTCCAACTGGCTGTGGGTCATAGGGCTGCCTTTAGTTGTCTAGTATCAGCATGGGGCCAATTCAGGGCAGAGGAAATACTGGCTTCATGTGTAAGAGTCCCATATGAAGGGTAGTTGGGGGTATGGATTTGGAAATGGGGGCTCCTCATAGGAAAGGCAGGCTTACTGCCATATTGCTTACTGTCTCCAGGAATTAGGCAGCCCTGGGAGGGCAGCATCTGTCCAGTCAGAAGGCCCCCCAGAGATGTCAAAACATCATATTGTATAGAATATAAGACACATGATTAGTACAGATTTTTTAGAATTCTAAGGTCACTCGAGTAGTGGGAATTTCTAACAGTCCCATCTTTCTTCACGACACAAATTGTGACTGTTATTTTGGGCTCATTATCAGATGAATACAGGGTCTCCTGAAGTGAAATTTAATGAGTAGAGATCTACCCTGCAAAGGAAATAACCAATAAAATGTACTGCAGAAGGACTAATTTGAGAATGTACCAGAAAGCTCTCTACACCTGGTCAAATTATAGCCAATCTAGATATTAATATAATGACATTATATGTGATTTAACATATAAACAAAGAATAAGTGATAGTCCCAGAAACCCTATAAGCAAAAGACTTCACGGAACCAGGCAGAATGATTTCTAAAAGTCCTTAGAACACCAGACTGATTTTTCTCCCAGATAATCATGACCATTCTCACTGCATAGCACATGAAATATTACACTCTACTCTAGGGGTGTGAAGTCAACAACACGGAAATCTCCTAATTGCTATTATGGTTTTGAAATCTGAGAAGGGCCCACTCCATAACAGATACATGGGATATTTCCATACAAAATTCTAATTTACTATTGTTTGTGTATTTTTAAATGAAAAGAGATAATATCAGGCTTATTCTGCAATCATACTCCCAATTCTCGTGGGTAATCAGTCCTTTATGAGATTGCAAATCATCTCAAATTGCTGAGCCTATGGTTTTCTCCAGGGTGTGTTAAATTGTTAAGAATAAAAATGGTAAATATATACACTCATAGTCTATATGCTTTAAGAATAGTTCATGGCTTCAGAATGCTGTAGAAACAGTGTTCTTAACTTCCTTAGGCACCCCCGTGAAAATGGCCAAAAAATGTAAGAATTAGTTGATGTCTCAGTAATAGCCCCAAACTTGCCCTTCACAAAGCTAGAGGTCTATAATAAAAAAAAAAAAAGGAGGAGGAAATAATTTAGCAGACCTCCATGCTGAACATTCCCTTTTGACTAAAGAGGTTTTTCTAGAACAGAAAGAGACATTCATGGAAAAACTGTAAAGGTGACACACTGTCTATAATCACAGTTTAAAGGATCTTTTCAGCAATTACTTCCAAATGGATTTTATAACCATTGCCTCCTTCCATCGGCTGTGGATATAGTCTTGTCATAATATATTTATTTTCTTAGATAAATTGAAACAACTTCCTTTAAAAAAAAAGCCTTAGTACTCATAGTGGTTTAAAAATGATAATACACAGTGTCTTCTATTTAGGGAGTTAAAATTTATACTGTCTGGGTGCCTGGGCAGCTCAGTCAGTTGAGCATCCAACTCTTGATTTCAGCTTAGGTCATGATCTCATGGTTCATGGGATTGAGTCCCACATCAAATTCTGTGCTGTTAGCTTGGAATTCTCTCTCTGCTTCTCTCTTTATTCCTCTCGCACTCACATGCGTTCTCTCTCTCTCTCTCTCTCTCTCTCTCTCTCTCTCTCTCTCTCTCTCTCTTTCAAAATAAAAAAAAAGAAAAAATACTATCACTGTACAGGGATAGATGGAAACATTTTCTAGGAAACTGATTTGTGATTTAGTTAAGGCTTCGTCCAATTATCAGAAAGTCCCTTGTTCTTGTAACCTGAGAGCCTCTGCAGAAGTGGAATGAGCAAATAGATGCTTGAAACTAGAATTATTTAAACTATCAGGCACCTTTGAAATCTCATTGCCAAAAATACTGCCTTTAGCCTTGATGGCCCTGCATCCTTCCTCCTCAGGAATTTATAGTTTCTTTCTTTGGCCTGATCTTGGGCAGGCCCACATCTGAAAAACACCTCCACTGACACTCCATTCCTATACTCCACAGCTGGTGCAGCTGAATATTACAAGGGAGCACCGTGGATACTCAGTCTTCTCATGGACTTTATAGCATGTTTTTCTTTACCAGTCATTTAATTAGCCCCTATGTGATGTAAAAGTGGTTGATTTGATGTTCTGAAAAAGACATCAGAGAAGGGCTGTCTTCTGACCTCACTGGTTAAGGACCACACCCTGTAAACATGCCTAACATAGTAGTAATTAAATTTGCAAGGAATTAATCTTTAAATGCACATTTCCCAATTAAAACAACATCTCTCATTCTCAAGTGGCAAAAGTTGGAAGGTTATAGCAGTTAGAGATCTAAAACTGAGGTTCTCTAAGGAATTCTGGAAGCAGATGGCTCCTTGGGAGTTTAATGATGATGGAGGATCTTCAGAACAAGCAGACAACTGGATGAAGTGAACAGTTTCTGCCTAATACTCTCAGAGCCGATTCTGTCACATTCCTGGAGCCAATGACTGTCACATTCTCCACTGTGTACTTTCTTTGGACATAAACTTGAAACAGTTTATGTTACACACTTTTGACTTAAATGACAACTTACCTAAGGCTGTGTTTTACTACAGACAATCACTACCCTCACCCTAAAATTCTGATTTCACAAGGTATTGCTAGGACACTCTTAAGAATTGTCAGGCATATCATTCCTTGCCAATTCTTAGGAAATTTCACATAATGGCCATAGTTTCATGAAACGTTATTAGAGTACATCTTCCTCAAGGATATTCTAATTATTAATTATTCTTAACAAATGGCAAACTGATTGACACTCAGGACAGGGTGGCTATAATTTTATTTATATAAAAACCATAATTCAACCTGTGTAATTTTTTTCTGTTTCTTACCATATTTCGATGGTTATTCAACATAATTTTTATGTTTTAAAAACATAAAAAAGTGTTTGCCACGCTAGATGATCCAGTCATGATTCAAAAGCAAACACAGGATGAGATATTGGCCCACAAACTATAAATCAGACTCTGTAAATGTAACCTTAATGCTGAGGACAATCAGCACCTCTGGTTGTAATTTGGGAAAGCGATGACCTAAACGGGAGATTCCAAATGTGTGTTCTCTTGCCCTGGAGAAAACGTCAAATATCCTGCAACTGTGATGACAAGATAAGGTTTTATTTTTTTAAGCTTATGCATTTATTTTGAGAGAGAAAGAGAGATAGCACGAGGGAAGGAAAGAGTGAGAGAATCCCAAGCCTGCTCCACGCTCAGTGCAGAGCCCAACACGGGGCTCCATCCCATGAACAATGAGATCATGACCTGAGCCAAAATCAATTGCTTACCTGACTGAACCACCCAGATGCCCCAACTAGAGCCAGTTTCACTTGCATCTCAGGGTCGGTGATAACTCAGGGTTTGTGCCACCACTTTTCAAAGCCAGCCAACCAGTGACAGGATACATTTCTGAAAGTCCACCAATTGGCAGCATGAACCCGTCAGGAGTCACCCTCGTGGAAGCCAGCTTGTCAGCACCATTTACACAAAGTAAGATGAATTACCGGGATAATAAAACCAATTAAGTGGCTCTGGGCTCCACCTTTCAAAGTCTACCAATCTCTTAACTTAAACACTTCTTAGAATCCGATCGGAGATCAACACCTTGCTCGGCTTGGAGTGATTGTTCCTATAAGCGTAGTTTTCTTTGACTTAAGAATGTGAAAGTTTGACTTCATTGAATGCTGTCCTCCTTCTTTGTCAATATCATAAAATGATCTCATTGATTTAGCTTCTTATACTGAGGAAGCTGAGCTTCTGCCTTCTTCTAAATATGTAGACAGTTAACGCAAGACAAGGAATGGTAGAGAACATGTCTGCAAACTGGTGGATAGATCCATCGAATATTTCAGATTTCTCCAAAGAAAAGCCTTGTTTTATTTAAGAGGGGGAAGCAATAAAAAAATAACAATTTTATTATAGAAGGTTCAGAAGCTCTTGCTTGGATTTCTGTTAAGAGAAACAAGAAAGCAGACATTTCTTAGAACAGCCCTACCTTCGGGAAATTTCAGGTTAACGTGCTGTCTGCCATTAGTCCCTTTTGAAGTCTTGTCTTACTCTGCTTTCTATACCTATATAAGCTTTGTGAGCTCAGAATTTATCTACCTTCCTCTGAGTTTACATGAGGGAAAAGGCAAATAGTAAACCTTAACATACAAGAAGATGATTGTATTTTATATGCTATCATATGTCCCAGATATACTTTTCCTAGACTAACCACTATTTTTAGATCTGAGAACACACACCTTGCCTTCTTTCCATTTTACCAACACATAAATTATAGACAGATAACTCATTCAAACTCTTACAGAACAGAAAAAAATATGACATTTAGGCTTCTTTTGAAGGAAAGCTATTAAGGGGGCAACAGAAGATCATCTAATAATTTGGATGAAGTACTCCTGGACCTTAATCCATTTGTTGTTTACAGACTTATACTTAACTCTATAAAATGGGAAAACACCATAAGCAAAAGAAGAGATAATCGTATAATAACAAAATTCAAAACACTGGATTCTTCCCATGGCAGGGCAAGAACTGAGAATCATTCACACGATGCACAAATGAAGACCTATTAATATGCTATTTCTTGTAAGTTAAAAGTAATATAGCCATAATACATTTCCTTAAATGTTATTCAAATGTAATTTAAATTTTAATATTGGCCATTTTCCCCTGATCTCTAAGTGATTCATAATTACTGATTATGTGATATGGGAAACGATGAGTTGGCTCTCTGTATTGGCATAATTTAAGAGATAGTAAATACATTTAATAATTTCAAAGCTTTCCATAAATCTTGGTTAACATTCTTGTTTTGAAATTGCATTACTCCTTAGGGAATGTGTTTAAATACAGTTTTTCCCTCCAAACTCTCTCATAACAGTTTGTTCAATTAAAACTAGAGCATAAGTTATTCTTAAAACTGTAGATGTAATAGGAAATATGCAGTTTGAATCGAAATAAAAGATACTACATAATCCTTGTTTATTGCAGACTGACCTTCTTTAAGATCCCAAGTCCTGGTTGGCATTGAGTACAAGACTACAAGTCTATGTATGATAGAGCCTTTAAGACTGATAGAGACAGAGGACACCTCTTTCTGAAGAAATCAACAAATTACCACTGTGTGTAAGTTGTATATTTCAGAGACACGGTGTACACTTGTTGTATCAGTTGGCGTCCCGAGAGGAATCAGGTATCACAACGAGATTGGATATTTATAAGGATGTGTGCAAGGTTAAGTAATGCCAAAAGGGATGCTTTAGCTCCCTGAGTTTAACAACTGAAAGGACCTACAACCAGACATAAGCATTTGCCATGGGGAGACAGCTGCTTCTAGAATCCAAAGAGGAACACCTAGAAAGAAGCGGTGACCTTCATTGAAGGACTGCAGTTAACGTCACATCAGGGATGAGCAGGCAGGGAACTGTAGGAGCAAATATTCAAATCTTCTCCCAGATGATGATCTGCTCCATTACCCAAGTTCAGTTAGAGCATGAGGACAAGGGAGCCCATTGAAACAGTCTGTAGACATCAGCCCGAGAAGGCAAAGCACAGTGGGGAAGGCAGAGACCAGGTCTGGGGGACCTTATGGGGCTGCCCTTCAAGAGACAGCAAGAATGCCACCTTTCCACTGAGTCTGTGCTCTCTGAAGGACCAGCTGCTCTGCCAGCCTTTGGAATGGCCACACTGTGTTGTTTCCCTCCTGGAGAGTTGCTCAGTGTGACTCGCCATGAACAGAGACACTATCTTATTATCAGTGTCTTCCTAGCACCTGGCAGAGTACCTGGTATCAAGCATGAACAATGAATGTTTGTTGACTGAACAAATGTATAATCTACTGGCATAATCATATTTTTTTGTTTTTTGGGTTTGTTAGTTAGTTGTTACTGTTGTTGTTTTTAGATAAGCTCCACATCCAATGTGGGACTTGACCTCAAACCTGAGATCAAGACTGAGCTCAATCTCCACCAACTAAGACCCTGGCATAATCATAGTTTTCAATACTAATTTTATAAAAGAATTTCTCATCAAATGGGAAAAAGTACACACAGTGGAACTTGGTTCTTCCAGATATGCGACTAGCTCTGTGTTTACTTCAGGTGACAGTCTTAGTTTTTTCCTAAGATCCATTTCACAGGGCTTTCAGAATATTGTGTTTTACTATTACACGTCTTCAATCAGAGACAGTATCCTCATGAGGTTTATCCATGATAAAGAACCTCAAAGATTCTGATTATCTCCTAAATCCTGTCCAAGACCCTGTTTGTCTTTTGGTCCCTGCCTGGTGCCATATCCCCGTGTCATCTCTAAACACAGAGTAAACTCTCAATGGTGACCAAATTCATTTTTGACCAGTCTCTTCAATTCAAACTAAAATTAAGGGAATTTTCAAATAAATTCCCTAGGTGGATGATTTCATGATCCAAGTCCATTGTCTGCATACTCAACTCTAGTAGTTTTTCCAGCTCTGCTAGTCCTGGGCCTCAGGGCTCCTCTGTTTCTTCCCTGGGTTTCTCCTAGAGAATTCCTAAGCACTCTCTCTTTTATTCTACTTGGGCATGTTTCCAGAGTGCCACTGGCTGCTTGAAGTGACTTTTTTATCAAAATATTTCTTCCAAACAGACATAGCATGAATCTCAGTCTGATGTAATTATCAATGGCTATTAATTTGCAGATGAAATAATAGCTAACATTTATCTAGAGCCAGCTTTTCTTTTCCATTTACTCATTTCATACTCATCAGCCACCCTATTCAATAGATGCAATTATTAATTCCATTTTCTGAGATGAGAAACTGCATATAATCAGTAATTC
The DNA here is from genome assembly GCF_006229205.1 of Suricata suricatta. Lineage (NCBI taxonomy): Eukaryota > Metazoa > Chordata > Mammalia > Carnivora > Herpestidae > Suricata > Suricata suricatta. The sequence continues at coordinate 141,453,815 of NC_043705.1, read as the reverse complement.
CATCGCAATGACCCACATTGGCTTGGCCCAGCCTGAATCAATACCCAGCAAGAGGAATGAATGGGTGACCATAAAATGTTGGTCCTAATCAAGACCCACCTCAGCTGCCTGGTCAGGAAAACTAAGCAAGTATCAGAGTGCTGGGGCTAGGAATTGACTGTGGAGCTGGTCTGCCCAGGTACAGATCCTGGTCACTTCACTTACTAACCACATGACTTCAGGAAAGTTCTTTATCATCTTTGGGATTCAATTTTTTCACCTGAAAGTGAGGATTATAATGAGATATACTTCAGTAAGCACGATGTAAGGATTAAATTAGCATATGTGAGTTAATATTGAGAAACAACTTACAGCCTGGTGCTGTGTAATTCCCAATTCAGTTTTATTTACCAAGCACATATATAACATTTATTGTCTCCCTTTGTTAAATGTTAAAGTGGAGATAGAGCTTCAGGCTAGTAATACAGCTCCTCAAACTTTCACATTTTAAGAGTTTAAAGCATTTCTCACAAAAGGAAAAAATTGCAAGTGAGGGTCTTTGTCAGCCTAGAGGAAGACAGGTCAGGAAAGTATATTTTAATGCTATAAACAAGCTTGTAAATCGTTAGCAAATGCTCTCCTGATACATAACCTCATTTCCTACTCTTCCAAACTGGGAACTGGAAATGATTCCTATTTTAAAGATAAGAAAATTGGGACACCTGTATGGCTCAACTGGTTAAGCGTCTGACTCTTGGCTGTGGCTCAGGTCATGATTTCTCTCTCTCTCTCTCTCTCTCTCTCTCTCTCTCTCTCTCTCTCTCTCTCCCCCTCCTCCACTCGTGCTATCTCTGTCTCTCTCTCAAAATAAATTTTTTTATAAATCTGTCTTTAAAATAAATAAATAAATGAATAAATAAATAAATAAATAAATAAATACAGTTCCAAAGGATCAGAAACTTCAAGTACTAGATACAAGACAAGATGGGAGGAAAATCTGGTGTATTAATTTCCTTTTGTAGCTGTAACAAATAACCAAAACCTCAGTGTCCTAAGCCACACAAATTTATTACCTCACAGTTGTAGAGATGAAAAGTCTTAAATGGCCTCCATGAGACTAACATCAAGCTGTTAGCAGGGCTGCATTCTTTTTTGGAAGTTGTAAGGGAAAGTCCATTTCCTGATCTTCTATAGCTTCTAGAAGCTGCCCACAGCTGTTGACTCATGGCCCCTTCCACCATTGTCAGAGCTAACAACAGCTGGTTAAAATCTTTCTCACATCACATACTTTCTCTGAGGCTTCTTCCTCTTTCTCCCTCCCATTTTTGAGGATGCTTGTGATTATATTGGTCCCATTTGGTAATCTAGAGTGATCCTATCTCAAGATCAGTTGATTAACAAACCTTAATTCCATCTGCAACTTTAATTCCACTTTTCTATAGATATAATCAACTCACAAGTTTTGGGGATTCATATATATGTACATATCTGAGTGTCATTATTCTGCCTAACACAGCTGGATAATACAAATTATCAAATATAATGTTAAATCAAATCCATTATAAATATATTTTTATCTTTATTAAAAGTTTACAGTGCTATGTTTTATTTTAATTTTTTAATATTTATTTACTTTTGAGAGAGAGAGAAAGAGAGAGAGAGAGAGACAGAGTGTGAGTGGAAGAGGGACAGAGAGATTAGGAGATGCAGAATCCGAAGCAGGCTCCAGGCCCTGAGCTGTCAGCACAGGGCTCGAACCCACAAACCATAAGATCATGACCTGTGCTGAAGTTGGATGCTTAGCCAACTACAGTGTTATGTTTAGGCTGATTTATTAAGATGATTTATTATTTCATCTCTTTAGTATTTGTTTCAAGAGAATCTGATGATTGATTAGGCATCTCCAAGAAAAGCCACGCTCACTTACCTCTAAACAGTGGAATTGAAAATAACCAACAGATTGGCACCTGGTTGGCTTGGGGAGTGGAGTATATGACTCTTGATCTCAGGTCCCCTAGCTGGGTGTAGAGATTACTTAAAACATAAAAATTCTGGGGCGCCTGGGTGCTCAGTCTGTTGAATGACTTTGGCTCAGGTCATGATCTCACGGTTTGTGGGTTTGAGCCCCATGAGCTGACAGCTCAGAGCTTGGAGCCTGCTTCAAATTCTGTCTCCATCTCTTTTCTCTGCCCCCCTCCACTCATGCTGTGTCTCTCTCTCTCTCTCTCAAAAATAGACAAACATTTAAAAAAACTAAAAACCATAAAAATTTAAAAGAAAAGAACCAACAGAACACATCATCATCAGACTTTTGAGCTTCCACTCTGCCTATAGCTTGAGAAGAAAAGCTAAGTATACATACAAATCTCAGCCTTCAAACACTGACAGAATTTAATTTTTGACATCTTCTAGAAAACACTAGATTACAAAATAGATGCATGGGTCCAAATCTAGGCCAGAGATTGAAAACTAGTGTCCTACTAGCCATTTCAGACCTGAAGACATGTAGAAATGTCTTCTTTCCCCTGAGTTATTTTTATCTTTTTTTTTTCAAAATTTTAAACCAGTTAATACTGAAAAACCAGGAACCCCAGGCTCTCTGCAAATAAATGTCATGTGATAGGTATTTGGCAATTCTGGTCTGTTTTCCTGTAAGCTGACAACACGCAGAAGCTGAAAAGTGGCTGCCCCAGGTGATGGGCAAACTCAACTTGGCTTTGGTTCTGCTTCTTTTATACCCAGTGCATTTAACTGCCAAGGCAGGTTGATGTTTGCATCTGGGCCCCTTATTCTGGGCTAATATCCTGAAACAGCTCAGAGAAAGGGGGGTTCCATCCACCATCCCTGTAGAAGGGAGGGAGGATGCAAAAGGAGGGGAGCAAGCCTGGGTGCAGCTTGTGGGCAACTGTTGAAGGAACAAAGTGGGGACTGCCCAGCTGGGTTTTGAAGAACACAGGGACTTTAGGAGAGGAAAGTTTGGAGACCCAGAGTGAGAAGAGCTGAGGCAGGTGCTAAATGAGCTAGGAGAGAGAGGGGCTAGAAAGATTGGGGTTTACTGGTTTTTTTCCTCAATAGTAAGTCAGCTAAAAATAATAACTTCTAATAGTAACTGAGCATTTCTAGGTGTCAAACTGTGCTTGGAGGTTTATGGGCATTCGCTCATTGAATCCTCCCAAAGACATTATGATGTAGCTTATAGTTTTAGCCTTATCTTGTAGATAAGGAAACAAAGATGTTAAGAAAATTTGTCAAAATTATAGATCTAGCAAAAAAATAAAGAAGGAAGAAAGGAAGAAAGGGAGGGAGGGAGGGAGGAAAGAAGGAAGAAAGGGAGAGAAGGAAGGAATGGAAGAAAGAGAAAAAAGAAAGAGTAAAAGAGGGCAGCTCCGTCTTCTAAGGGCTCTTCTGCACTGTGTCCCTCACCGTGGCTCCCCGCTCACAGTGGTCTTTCTTATACCTCCAGGTAGCTTCACCGTGAAATGACAACACTAGTCACATCTCTTCTTTTATTTAAAATAGAGTAACACTCAGATTAGAATGAAAACAAAGAATTCTGCTGCTTTAAATGCTGTTTGAAGTAACATGAATAAATAATAATTTTAAAAAATTAAAAATAAATAAATAAAATAAAATAGACTCCATTTGTTGTGGGTTCACCATATTATACTTTGCTCCCTTGCCAGGCAAATCCTGGGATGGAGCACTTGCCAAATGCATCTGAGGGATTCGCAGAGGCAGAAAAGGAGCCAAACTGTGGCAGTTAGGCAAGAGAGGGCACTTGGGTCCAGAAGCTTCCGAGCATCAGGGGTCCACTCAAGCCCTCAGTAGGATACTTTCTTTTCCATTCATATTCATGGTGCTCAATTTTGAAAACTAGGAGGGTAGGGGGGGAGGTTCTAATGAGGGAGAAATACAATGGGAAGAGAACTCTGAGGAGTGAGGGACACCTGCTCTTCCTGGGGTCTCCCTTGCCGGTTTAAGCCTACATCTGAGAGAGTTTCAGATACCCCAGATCACTGACCTGTCTGATGCATTTGGTTACATAGGCTGCCGAGCAGCTAACCTTATGTCCAGAGTTGCAGAGTGAGGCACCGTGACAGAAAAGGCCCCTTTCCCCTCCCAGCCTCTGCCCTGCACTAGACTGCAGCCTGGAGCTCCTGCAGCTCTGAGACCTACTGGGAGTCTTCAGAGTTCTCAGGAGATGGAGACAGACAGCAAGGGTGGTCCTCTAGGGGTTTTGTAGGAAGAGCTTATGGGACAACAGGGCGTTGTCCTGAGAGGAGGACAAGGGGATAGGCTTACTCATTTGTGGGGACACGTGGATGTCCTTGGAGGACTTCCAGAAATCACTGGGATGGGGAGGGTCTTTGGAGCCAAGGGGTGATGTGCAATCACTAATATAGCAGGGGTTCTACAATCCAAAGCCCTCCAACTAGATAAATATTTCATCCACTTGCACTGCCCCGTGAGCGGTTCCTATAATCTTTCAGAGATGGTTTACACCAGTCATGTAGATGGGCCTCAGCTTCTCCCATTTAAGTATCTACATCATTTTAGCAGCTCCCACAACTTTAGAAGGATTCACCAAGGAGATTTTGTTTAAATGATCCCCCACCCCAGCATTCATAAAGGGACTTAGAAACAGGATGGAAATATAAATCAGGACAACTTTTCTAACGGGCAATTTAGCAATCAGATCAGAAGCCTCCAATACGTGCCTAACTCTGACCCAGTAACTTCACTTACAGGAAATAGTCTCAGACATACTTACAAAGATACTCATCACAGCCTTGTTTCTAATGACCCTTGGAAACCACCTAAGTTCCCCCAAACAGAGATCGTACATTTCTGATGGGGGAATTGGAAGTCGATTACCATGATGAAGAAGCAAACAGCTAGCTGCTTGGGCTGTATTCAGGCCCAATGTTAAGAGTGGAAAAGTGGATATGAAAAGTATTCATATCCGTGTTTATAAAAATATTTGTTTACTCATAAAATGAGCATTACATGTTAGCAATCATCTCTGATTGGAAGGCTTATTCCCCAAAGAATCTTTCCTTTGTTTGGAATTACAATGTCCCAGGTAAAGAATATTTTTCGACCTCCCTTGTACCTATAGATTTAACCAAATGAGATGGTGCAGCAGTGTGACCATGGTACTTAGGAACTTTTTGGCGCTGTCCCACAGGACCACCCTTTCCTCCTCACCCCCTCACCTTCTTCCTGGCTGGAAGAGGCAGCACTTGGAGTTGCAGCAGGGAAAAGACCACTTGCTAAGAAGAGCAGAAACACTTCGGATTCCAGTGCTGTAAACATTTGTGCCCAGGTACTTGTGTGAACATCAACTTTATTTCTCTGGGAATGCTGTCCCTGGGTCAAATGAAAAAAATATATACATAATGAGAAATTATAAGAAAATGATAAACCATTCTCCCCAGAAGCTGTACCATTTTGCATTCCCATACTGCACCAGTTGATGGAGGACTGGGAGCTGGATCTGTTGATTGTTAGTCCAAAGCTTCTTCTTCACAATGATCCTCTCCTAAATTTACTTTTCAGTATATTTGTATGGACAGTGATCCAACATTTTTAAATAACTCTACTGAATGAATGTCATAAAATGATTGACACGTGTTGTTAATTTAGTATATTTCCCCATAGAGACATGAGCACCTTCTCTTCTCCTACATCAGTGACTCAACATCATTTCTATCTTGTCCAAGTTGGAGAAATGCAGTGAGAGGGGCAAGTAGATGCCAAGGAGGCTCTGCAGTCAGTGGCAATCAGGAACATGGCCAGATCTAGTAGCTTCTGTGAGAGCTGGTAAATAATGTTCCTAAAATCTCAAATCATGGCTTCAATCTTTAGAAGATTTTTCTCCTTGGGGCTCCTGGGTGGCTCAGTCGGTTGAGCTCTGACTCTTGATTTCAGTTCAGGTCATGATCTCACAGATTCATGGGTTTGAGTCCCACATCAGGGTCTGCTCTGCTGTAGTAGCCTGCTTGCAATTCTCTTTCTCTGCTTCTCTCTATACCCCTCTCTTGCTCATGCATGCTATCTCTCTCTCAAAAATAAATAAACATTAAAAAAAATTTTCCTCCTTTAAAGTACTTAAAGTACCTTCTTAGTAGATGCTAAAAATTCCTCTATTCCATTTCTCATCAATGCATAATTCCCATGAGCCCACAGAAAGATCTTTCACAAGCATCTTTCATAGATGCTTGACATTCTAGGTACTGGAATTTTTTGTAGATTCTGTGACCTTGGGCATTTCAAAACCATAACATAGAATCTCTGTCCCTTCAAGAAATTAACACCTTTTTTTTTTCTGTTAAAGCACTTTGATTATTTTGGGCAAACATTTGGAAGACAGCTATGCTCACCACTATACCACCAACGCATGGGCAAACATTTGGAAAAACGTATAATACATGCCATCAAGACTTGCTTATGAATAGGAGCCATTTTCCCTCCTTTATCCCTGTCGATACAACAGAAGAAACTTACTGAACAAACAACAGCCTTGAAAAAGACTACTAGTATCTTTGAAGAGGTTCAAAGGGGTAAATTCCTAATAGAGAAAGCATGTTTCTTTTGTTTTTTTTAATTATTATTTAAAAGCACACTTCTGTAGAACTATAGAAACATTCAGTGATGTTTTGGTCACATTTAGGATAAGCTGACTTAACAAATAGACCTCCAACTGCATGATGGTTCAAACACCATGGAAGTTTGGTCCTTGTGCACACATGCCCTTCCAGGCAAACACGAGGGTGTTGGGCTGTGGGGGTGGGAGAGGAACTGTTGATAAGTCAACAGCACAAACGACCCTCAAACTGGTCATGCTGAGTCTTTTAGGGCCCCTGGTGGCAACACCAATGCCTCAGCCAACATGTAGTTTTCAAGGACTCACAGCTCACCTTCAACCAGTACATGAGCGAGGTTGGGAGTGACTCATACCAGTAGTGACATAAATATAATATTTTCTTTCTTTTTTTAAAATGTTTATTTACTTTTGAGAGAAAGAGAAACGAAGTATGAGCAGAGGAGGGGCAAAGAGAGGGAGACACAGAATCTGAAGCAGGCTCCAGGCTCTGAGTTGTCAGCACAGAGCTCTGTGCAGCGCTCGAACCCAAGAACCATGAGATCATGACCTGAGCCGGAGTGGGATGCTTATTCAACTGAGCCACCCAGGAGCCTTACATATATCATTTTCCTCTGCTCACATTCAATTGGCCAGTTACCTGTGTCCCATTTAAAAGCACCAGGTCAGAGAAATAAGGCCCCTCCCTGGGTAGCCCCTGTTTGGGGATGACTTTAAACTGTGGATGGGGGAATGGCAGTCTTTGATGGACAGACAGTATTCCCTGTTTGTCAAATTACTGTTTGAAGAATCTGTCATTTGTTTGGTTGATTTCTAGAATATACAGGGACATTAAGACAGGTCTTGGATTTTCCACCCTAAATCTTTTCTTTTCTATTTTTAACAAATGCCCAATGGTTTCATTTTTATTAACTGCATGCAATCTAGGCAAGATAGTATACGTTGGTACCCTACAGTGTTTTTAGATCTCGCTTCTTACTGTCTCTCTGTTCCCATCTTCAGCCTTAGGTGAACATGAAATCTCCTTCCTTATGTAATGGCTCTTAACTCTCCTTACCTCTGGTTCTGTTTGCTGTAAGTCCTCTAATTACGGACTTCCTGTCAGTAATATCTAATTTATCATTTACCCTTTGAGATTTTTTTTCCCACAATTAACAGGTTTTTTTTTTTAATTTGATGATTTCTCTGAATTTCCCTCTTCTTTGTCCACCATATGCACTATTTGACTTACAGATTCTACCCTTTCTATTAACTTTTCAAGTATATTAAGTACACTTATTTTCAAATCCTTCCTTGAGATTTGAAATAGCTGCAAACTAGGAGTAACTCAAATGTTCACCAGCTGGAAGATCACATTCCTCATGGAGGAATGTTCTCTGTGTGCTTATGTTCTTTCCTTGCCTTATGGGGTCGGGGAGATGTCCAGGGAGATACACTTTGACTCTAGTGGTAGAAACCTTGTAGTGGGAACGTTTTACACTTATCTCTGCCTAGTCCACAATATTTTATCAGTTTTGGACTAATGTTTTTTTCCAATCAACATTACTGAAGTATATAAATAACACAAAATGAACTTAAAGGGTAAACTTTGATAATCTTTGACAAATATATACATTAATGTAACCATAAAAGTCATTTCTATTACCACTGAAATTTCTCTTGGAGATGATGGGGTCCCCACTCCAACCCCTAGCCTTCAGCAACCCCAAATCTGCTATCATTATTATTTTGAAATAATAAGTGAAATAATAGATTATGTAAAGTCTTTGTGTGTGTCTTGCTTGTTTCACTTAGTATAATGCTCTTGAAATTCATTTATGTTCTTGTATAAACCCATCATTTCTTTCTATGGCTGAGCCATATTATGTTTTATAGATATACCACAATTTGTTTAACATTTGGTAGTTAGTTGCTGGACATTTGGGCTGTTTTCACTGATTTGCTACTATGAACAAATCTGATGTGTATTTTGCCCACAAATCTTTGTATGGACAGACGTTCCCATTTCTTCTTGAACAAACATCTTGGATGGATTTTGGGGTTTCATAATAAACGTATATTTAGTTGTACAAAAATATAATTGCCAAACTATTTTCCAATATGGCTGTCTCATTTTGTATTTTCACCAGCTATGGAAGAGTTCTCCTTGCTTCACATTCTCACCAATACATATCGCCAGTGTTTTTAATTTAAGACACTGCAGTGAGTGTGTAGTAATATCTCATTGGGGTCTTAAATTGCATTTCCCTGGTAACTAAGATGTCAACTATTTTTTTCACGTGGTTATTTACACCAGTAAATGTGAAGTGCACGTTCAAATTTTGAGACAAATTTTTGTTGTGTATTGGCTTTAAATATTCTGGATACAAATTACTTCTTAGATTTTTTACCAGATCTTTTCTTTTACAATATGGCTTTCCTCTTTAGTTTCACTAACCATGTCTTTCAAATAGTAAGCTTTACATTTTGACAAAGTATCATTTATTATAGTTTTCTTTCATAGGTTCTGCTTTTGCATCCTAGAAATCTTTTGTCTAAAACATTTTAGCCTAGAAGTTCTTTAGTTTTAGCTTTTGCCTTCAGATCTTATGTTTCAAGCTAATTTATGCATAAAGTATAGTTAATTATTGTGACTTATTTTTCTATATGGATATACCCAATTGTCTCACATCGTTTTTGGAAAGGACTATACAAGCTTGTTTCATAAAAGACTTTACCTAGAGTGTATTTCTGGACCTAAGTAATATATTTCCATGTCCGCTCCTCCTTTCTACTATGCTGCCCATCACACTATATACTGTTTCTACACATGTAATAAACATGCAACATATTGTTCCTATTTTTACTTCAAATGGCCATTTATCTTTTAGAGAAATAAACAATAGAAAAATATCTTTCCTAGTACCTATATATTAATCATTTCCAGTGCTCAACACTCTTTTGTTTAGAACCATTTCCCCCATCTGGTATCTCTTTTCTTCTTTTTGAAGAACTTTCTTTAACATTTCCTGTAGTGAGGGTTTATTGGCAAGGAATTTCCTCCTCTTTTATTTGCATGAAAAAGTGGTTTTTGTCTCTAGTTTTAAAAATCATAGAATTTTCAATTGACAAAATTTCTTACCAGTACTTCAGATGAGCCATTCCATTCCCCTTGTTTGCATAGTTTCTGTCAGAAAGTGCTGTTCTCTGAGTTTTTTCCCTCCATCTAATGTCTTCTTCTCTAGGTGCTTTAAATTTTTTTTAATGTTTTATTTATTTTTGAGAGAGAGAGCGCGCATGGGGAAGGTCAGAGAGAGACGGGGACACAGAATCTGAAGCAGGCTCCTGGTTCTGAGCTAGCTGTCAGCACTAGAGCCTGACACAGGGCTTGAACCCATGAACCATGAGATCATGATTTGCACCGAAGCCCAAAACTTAACTGACTGAGCCACCCAGGTGCTCCATCTAGGTCTTTTAAAGATGCTATCTTTATTCATGGCTTCCAGAAATTCAGTTATGATATTCCTTGTCATTTTCTTTAACTTTCTACTTCAAGAGGCTTGTTGATCTTCCTGACTATGTGGGTTTGTCATTTCCCCCAAAGGTGATAAACTTTTGGTCATTATTTCTTCAAATATATTTCTTCCCCCTCTTTTCTTCTATTCTTTTCAGACAACAATTATGTACATGTGAGACTGATATGATGCACAAGGCACTGGTTCTCTGTTTCTCCAATCTTGTGTCTTTCTTTTCCTCATTTCAGATACCTTCTATTCACTAATCTTTTCTTCTGAAGTATATTTTTTATTCCAGGTATTGTACTTTTCATATCTAGAAGTTTCATTTCTATCTTTTTCATATGCTTATAATTATAGCTTATTTTACTTATTTTACTCTCCTCATCAAGGCCTTTATAATCCTGAGCATTAAGGGTTATTTATAGTTGCCTTACTTTTCTTATCTGCTAATTCTATTACCTATCTCTGTAGTTTGCAGGGGGATTTTAAATTAATTTATTATTCTCTTTGCTCTAAGTCATGTTTTCTTGCTTTTCTGTGTGCTTGGCATTTTGCTAATGGGTGTTGAAAGTTGCAAATCTGTGTTGTTTAGTTTTGAATTTTATTTTAGTCCTGTATAGGGTAGTGGGACCTGTCCTGATCAACTGTGTTATTTTAGATTGGCTTTGCCATTTCAGGATTTGCTTTGAAAATGTCATGAGGGTGGGTACAGAGAAGATCTTGCCATTATACAGTGGTTCTCGGCATTGAGTTCTGTATTCGATTTTTCCACATCACACAAAATTGGTTCTTCTTTCTCATGGACAACCCCACACAGACATGGGTTCCTATGTAGTGAGCACATGTAGTTTCTCTTTGGGTCAAGGATAAGACTGCCTTCCTGGTTCTTGACTCTATCTAAGAGATTCATTTCTAATTGCTTCCACACAAAAATATAATCCTTGAAGAAGCACCTCCTGGTTCTGACTATGCCCCCTACCTCTCCACAAGAATATCTACCACCTCAGTTAGAACCTGCACAATCTTCCATTGTAATGAAAAACTTAATTTAAGGGACATTAGGGATTTTGGTAGAACTTTCTGGAGGGTGAAGTCTTAAGTATGACAAGTTCTTCTATAAATTTATTGAATTTTCTTAGAAATATTCTTTGAGTATGGGGGCGCCTGGGTGGCTCAGTCGGTTGAGCCTCCAACTTCGGCTCAGGTCAGATCTCACGTTCGTGGGTTCGAGCCCCTCGTCAGGCTCTGTGCTGACAGCTAGCTCAGAGCCTGGAGCCTGTGTTTCCTTCTCTCAGTGCCCCTCCCCCTCTCATGCTCTGTCTCTCTTTGTATCAAAATAAATAAATCATTAAAAAAAAAAAAAGAAATATTCTTTGAGTATGTCCAGAGTGGACAGAATAAAAAATGGGGGATTTGGAACCTACTGGTCACACAATTCAGGTATTATAAAAGCAATGCAGAACAGCTTTTCCAAAGTAATGTAACAAACATGATAATTATTTTTTCAAAGAAGACCAAGTATTGGCAATATTCCATTTAATGAATCATTTGTGAGTTTCCTGTGTTAACTTGCTTAAGGCTGTCAAAATTTTGCAAATAACAATGCCCCGTTATGGAAGTATGGCTGTAGGAGTGAGAAAGGCCTGGATTTCTCCCCTAAATCCTTTCCTCTCCATTGTTTCTAAGCATCTAATCCTTTTCTGTTCATTAGCCACACTGAACTTGGCAAGGTGGTGAGCTGTCACCCCTCAGGGTACTAGAAACAGATTCAAAGGGCATTGTTTCATCATCTCACAAAGGATAACCTTTAAAAGCCCAGGAAACTTTATATGCAGTCCAACAATAGGAATTAGTGTTACCCAGGGCCCATTTTAATTTTATTGCACTTTTAAAATTTGTTTTCTGAAAGGCTTCCAGAAAATAGCTCAACTGCATTGAGAGCTAATAGTGATGGGTTTGAAGGTATACAGGGCAGCTGGCTATTTTCTAGGCACCGGGTTCATCCTGCATCCAGCTCTCCAGGTTGTTGCGGGGACAGCTGCTGACCGCCAGCGACCAAGGTCCCCTCCTTAGCCCATGCCCCAGCCCTGCCCAGGGCCCTTCATTCCCTCCTGCACACCTTCCTTCTTTCCTTCTCTCTCAATCTCTCTCTCTCTCTCTCTGTAATTATAAATCCTCTTCCGATTTGTAATTAGAGAGACTCCCAAAGGTCTCATGGAGAAGGGGCATGGGGGAGAGGGGAAAAGGGGTGATGGGCATGAAGAAGGGCACTTGTTGGGATGGGCATTGGGTGTTATATGGAAACCAACTTGACAATAAACTATAATAAAAAATATTTTATTTATACAAAAAAAAAGAAGCCCCAGCAGGGGTCTCGGTTCCTGTATGGACGGGTGGGGGGCAGGGGAAGAGGGGGCAAAGGCCAACCACACCACTGTGTTCCACCTCCCTGCTTCCCACCCTCTCCTGTCAGCCTCCCTGACACATGGCCAAGACTCCAAGGCATCTCCACCTTTTCCTTAAAATACTTGAAAATGTATAAACTTGCACAGGGAACAGTTACACACAAGAGTTTTGTGTTTATCTTGGGCTGAGGTCTCTGATCTCGTGGAGACTGACTGGAGATTCAAGGTCAACATACCATCCAGCCCCTTCTCTACCTGGCCACCCCTACCTGGGTCTCTTCCACCTGTACATCCCCTCAGACCCTGTCTGCCTTGCCTTGTCCCACCTCGGGCCACCTGGTTTCTCACCATGGTGGGTGCAAATCCCTGGGACCTCCACTACTTTCCCAGCAGGTGCTGGCATGGGGGGGTGGCTCTGTGGCCTTGGGCAGGCTGGACACAGGAAGGACTCAGCCTCCTCTGGCCTTTGATGTTTACACATGTTAGTTCAAAGGGCACAGATGACAAGGGGGGAAAAGCCCACAACAGAATAGCTGGAAGAAAAACATGGAAACTCAATCATTTCCAAATTATTATCCAGCTTCCATTGTTTCTTTCAGAGAAATTACCCAACCCCTTTCTAGACACAAGATCAGGGTTTTACCTACATTCCCACACTTTAACCCACAACCAGCACCACAGTGCTCTCATTCTCCTTGTAAAGAAATGTCATTTCCCAGGTTCCGGACACTTGCCACAGGGTCTACCCCTGATACCCTGGCTGACTGGCAACCTGACCTGCAGCTGGAAGCCGGTGCTGCTGCCTGTCTTCAGGCTGGTTCTGGATCTGCTTCTGTCCCTGAGGAGGATGGCCTCAGTGTCGTGAGGGTCTACGTGCTTCCGTCTTTGCTGGATGCAGATTTCCAGACTTTGGATTCTTTTGTTGGTGGCTCTCCTTTGGACTGTATCACAACAACCAAACATGCATGTTTGCATTTACTTTTATTTTCTAAGAAATTGTTTTTCCACTGCCCTCGAACACCAGCATTTGGCAAAGGCTACTGTACATGTGTAGTGTGTGCAAGAACAATCCTACCAGTGGTTGAGTCTGGCTATGAGCAAAAGGCACTCCGCTCCTTTCCATGGCAGCTGACTTTCTGTTTTCACATCTTGTTTCTTACACGCAGTCCCCTCTGTCCCGGTAACACTTTCTGGTAAATGCCAGGACACAGGCAGTCTGAATCTGGGTATATTTTGCAAATTTTCTCCATCATGATTACTGGAAAACTTTTGATAATATGAAACGGTGAAAAATCAAACTAAAAGATCAAGTGAGAATTCATAAATCCTGACTATAAAATATGGTCCTATTGGCAGATTTTCCTCTCATTTTTTTTTTTTGAGCAGTTACGTGAAGTCATGGGGACTAAGAGGTTCTGAAGGGAAGTTCGTAAGTTGAATTTCAGGCTTTTTTTTTTTTTTTTACCCCAAGGGTTTTTCCATCTTCTTTTCTTTTGAGAAAAGAAAAGGAGATTAGAAACGAACATTCAACCCACCTGTCTTTAAAAAAAACCTTCTTTCTCTGAATATGTCACAGGCTGACAGTTCAAGATAATCAGCAACCTTAGCTCCTGACCACAGAAACTCTATCTTTTCTATAATTCTTGAACAATTTAAAGTATCACACACTCTTTTTTTAAATAATTCATGCTAAAGGAGAACGTTGCCTTCGGAATACGTAAAGCCTTCCTTCCTAAGAGCTGTAAGAATGGCGCACACTTGAACAAGCCCTTCCGTCACAGTGCGAGGACAGTGGGCAGTTCCATTCCAACTGGTTAGTCTATTCCAGAGCAATAGAGAGTCTAATGATTCCCTTCCCACGGGCACCTCTATGATAAAGAATCATAACTTATTTATGTGTTGTGAAACTCTTTTTTAATTTATTTTTTATTTATTTTAATGTGTTTTTTAAAGATTTATTTTTGAGCGAGAGAGACAGAGCATGAGAAGGGGAGGGTCAGAGAGAGAGAGGGAGATACAGAGTCTGAAGCAGGTTCCAGGTTCTGAGCTCGTTGTCAGCACAGAGCCTGACGTGGGGCTCAAATCCACAAACCATGAGATTATGACCTGAGCCGAAGTCAGATGCCCAACTGACTGAGCCACCCAGGCACCCTTGAGTTGTGAAACTCTTAAACAGTCCCCAAAATATACCTCTGACCAAACTGATTCACTATTTCCCCATCATGGACACATACGAAAGCATACTTCCCCTCTTCTGATGCCATGGGATTATAAAAAAAAAAAAATTAACCTCACTGTACAATTTTACTATAACTGGAGTGCCTGGGTGTCTCCATCGATTGTCAGCTTGCCTTTTGTGAGTTCGAGCCTGGGGTCTGGATCTCCACTGACAGCAAGGAGCCTGCTTGGGATTCTCTCTCTCTCCCTCTTTCTGCCCCTCCCCTGCTCATGTTCTCCCCCTCTCTCTTTCAAAATAAGTAAATAAGTAAATAAACTTAAAAAAACTAACCATACAACAATTCCAGTTGCCACAGTGTTTAGTGAAATTCTTTATATATTATTCGCACATGGGTTGCCTGGGTAGCTTATATGGTTGAGCATCCAACTTCGGCTCAGGTCATGATCTCACGGTTCATGGGTTTGAGCCCTGCATCTGGCTCTGTGCTGACAGCTTAGAGCTTGGAGCCTGTCTTCGGATTCTGTGTCTCCCTCTCTCTCTGACCCTCCCCTGCTCACGCTGTCTCTCTCTCTCTCTCTCTCTCTCTCACTCAAAAATAAAACATAACTTTTTTTTACATTTATAGATCATTCACACGATTCTCTCATTTATAATAAAAGGTATAATAGCAATGAAATGCTTGTGGATCAATTTGTATGTGTTCAGGCCTTATGCTACATGCTCTCCTTGGATTCACTCAGTGAATCATCCAGGTAACCGTGTGTTATAGGTGGTCTTATTATCCCTATTTACAGATGAGAAATTGAGGCACAAAGAAGTCAACAGCTCCAAAGTCACCAGCCAGTAAGGGGCAGAGCTGCTGTGGGAACCCAGCCCAGCATAACCTTCCTACTATCAGGGGTCCGGTCTTCTGGAAGGTAGCTGCATGTACAGTTAGCTGTTTTCACCAGCTCTGGCTTCTCAATATCCAGCCCAGACCTCACACCTAGTGGCGCACAAATGGGGGCTTATGGAGTCAGTGGGCATGTGCTCAGGATCCTCACCTGCATGCAGCAGGGTGGGCTTCTAGAATGTGGTCAAATCAATGACTCCACTGTAGTTGACATCCTTTCCCATTACATATTTTTTTTAATGTTTTTATTTATTTTTGAGAGAGAGAGAGAGAGAGAGAGAGAGAGAGACAGGATCTGAAGACAGGCTCCAGGCTCTGAGCTAGCTGTCAGCACAGAGCCTGATGCAGGGCTCGAACCCACAAACCATGAGATCATGCTCTGAGCTGAAGCCGGATGCTCAACTGACTGAGCCACCCAGGCGCCCCTCCCATTACATTCTGATTCCCTCTCTCCCCATCACATTTCTGCTTGTATCAGGAGGTGCTGACGTGGGCATTTCTGGAGGGGTGACGGAGGTGGAGATACATTTCACTTGGGCTTGGAAAAATGTGTGCATGCGGCTGACAGTCACCTCAATGTCCCCTCCTTGGGTCATGTCTTCCCCGTGCCCAGTGCAGAGATGAGGGGCAGGAGGGTTGTCCTGCTGTGCACAGCCCCTGAGGTGGGGAGTAGTGGAGGAGAAAAATCTGGTCTGTGTAAGTCATCATCTACTACCTCAGCTCGTACATCCATGAACGTTGATAGAAGTGTTCCCAAATCTGAACACTTTAGAAATTTTAGGAAGTTTTGAAAGACTTAGAAATTCTAAAATTTTACCTGGGATTCCACATAACATATGTTATTGATAAAGATAAATCAACTTGGATTAACGATTAGTTTCTATTCTCACAATGGAGAAAGATATTTCGAGTGTTACCATATGGTGGGTCCAAGAGCATGCGAGGAAGACATATGGGAAATTCTAGACTGTGTTGTCAGGTAATTAACACAAATGCTCTGTTGTGTTTCTTGACTTGATCAGATAAGAGGTTTCTATCAGGTTTTTTTTTAATTTAAAATTTGTTGTGATTTCTTAATCTAAATAAATATTTATTTTCATGTTTGATTTTGTGCTGAGAATTTTATATTCCTTTCCTTTCAAAAGGGCCCCTGAATTACATAAACTTCAGATGTTTTAAAAATGGGATCTGGGCTTATGTAGGTGCTTAAAAATGGTGTCTTTTACAACAAGTCAAATTGAAGTGACTACAAGTCCATGAAGATGTTTCTCCAAATTCATAATGGAGCCCTTCTCGCTGTCATGCTTATGTGAGCAAGGGTGTGTTCCCCTTGTCCCTTCAGCAAACAGGAGCACATTCTAGATTCAGAACAGACTTTCCAGCTGTCACACTCATCCACCCAGCAGACATCTCCTGGGCACCTTCCAGTGCAGTGCGCAGCAGGCCACTGGGTGGAGATGAGAAAATGATGGTGGTATCCTCAAGGGGTCTCTTGGTATAGAGGGGCCATGAGTCTCAGAATCACACAGAGAAAGCTGTGGCAGCCATGAGGGTCCTGGAGAAGAGAGGAGCCTGAGGGGACCTGCCCATTGCTCTTTGCTCCTGTGCATTCCCACACGGCCTTTCCTACCTGCTTCAGAGGAAGTTTCTAATTCCTGAAGCTCAGACTGTCTATCAGGCTCGCTCTCTCTCTCTCTCTCCCCCCCCCTCTCTCTCCATTTTTTCCTGCCTCCCTCTACCTCTTCCTGTTTTATTACTCTCAGGCTGACCTTTAAAAGCACTTCAGCTGCTTTAAAACACCAGGATTATTCAGGATTCAAGGGCTCAGACAGCTGTAGGAGGTTTTAATCTAGCCATAGGCAACTTTGACTTTGCTATGTGACCTTAGGGAGGTCACCAAATAATCTTTACTCCTAAAGGGGACAATCACACCTCCTTCTATGAACCATACTCTGAAGATTCCATTCCTTAAAAGATATAATTATGCACTTTGAAAGGTTTAGAAATCTTTCTATCTATCCATCTATCATCCATAATCTATCCATCCATCCATCCATCCATCTATATACTTAGCATCTATCTATAATTATTATAGATAATATACTATCAAGGACATGCAAATACTTTTTCACTTGCTTCTTCTCAAATAATTTAAACAAAGAATGGTAAACTACTTAGTTTGGGAAAATGAATATGTATCACAAAAGTTTGGAAAAAATTTTTCAGAACACATGAACTTAATAATCTCAAACTATTAAAATGTGAAG
This sequence comes from Suricata suricatta, assembly GCF_006229205.1. NCBI lineage: Eukaryota > Metazoa > Chordata > Mammalia > Carnivora > Herpestidae > Suricata > Suricata suricatta. The sequence continues at coordinate 141,435,992 of NC_043705.1, read as the reverse complement.
TATTCCAAAGGCCTGAACTCATCTCAAAGAACAAACTATTTAAGAAATTACCATAGGAGTTGGGTGACCCCATCACTCCTGAACTGAATTTCCTATGGTGGTATGATTTCAGCCATGCTGTATTGTGTTTCATGTTCAGAGTCCCTCTCTCTCCCTGCATTGTGAACTTTCTGAGGGCACAGAACTCAATGTTTTTCCCTAGGTTTCATCATTGTTACCACTGAACTAATAAAAGTCTTCATATTTGAATGGACTCAGTTGGCCAATCCTAACATACCTCAAGCTAGGAGCTTTCCAGCATCTTTTTCCAGTTGGTCAAATATCTTGCTCTGGCACCATAACAAAATAGCATAGACCTGGGTTGAGGGGGATGGGGAGGCTTAAACAACAGACATTCGTTTTCTCAAGGTCTGGAGGCCAGAAGTCGAAGATCAAGGTGCCAGCAAATTTGGTTTCTGGTGAGAACTCTCTTCTTGTCTGCCTGGCCATCTTGTTTCCATATCCTCTCATGGCCTCTTCTCAGTGAATGTGCAGAGAGCAAGAGCGTTCTTTAGTATCTCTCTAATAGGAACACTAATTCTGTGGGGTCAGAGCCCCACACTTATGAATTCATTAATTATTTCCTTCAAGGAACTATCTTCTGATACAGCATTCCTTGAGGTTAGGGTTTCAATGAATGGATTTGGGGTGGGAGAGAAAGAAGCATTCAGTCCCTAACAGCTAAGTTAGCAGAATCAAAGATAAAGTTGGATTTTCACATCAAGCTGAGACTTGCATGTGTGTCTCCATCTCCACTGCCCCTGGCACATTACTGGTACAAGTTGTTTTTCAAATTCCCCAAGTTTTATTCAGGTCAAAAAACCACTTAGAGGCAGAGCCAGACATGGGCCTTATCCCTGATGGGGGTCGTCTTGGTATGAGCATTTGACATTTCTCTATTATTTTCTCAGTGCAACCCTAGTCCTCTTCCCATCTCTAACCACAGATACACATTCCCAGGTGCCGCCATATGCCAACCTCAGTAAAGGTAGAGACTACAGTTTCTTCCCAGAGGTTGAACTGATGGAAAATGCCCCAACCTGGCACACAGCTTGGAAGATGCCTTCCAAGAGCATTAACACCTACATGGTCATTTCATAATCGCCTATCAGTTCCCTGGATTATGACCTACCAGGTTTCAAGGAGACTTTCTCTTCTTCCCCTTGGTTCTTTCAGGCCTAAACACCTTTCTACCCTCAGCAGGTTTGACCAGCTGAAACCTCTCCTCTCTCGCAGGTCTTCTGAGAATGCACTGACACCAGTCATGCTGACCCCAGTGACTTCCCACTGTTAACTTTGTGCTCTAGGACCTGGCCATCGAGCCGGACACTGCTTCCCCTGCACAGACATTTTTAAAATAAATAGTTTTCATGCCTATCACTCTATGGATTGTGTCTTCCTTAGTCTCTTGTGAGGGAGTTCACAAAGACCTTTCAAATCTAGAAAATGGTGCATGCCTAAAAATATTCTCTCTTGAGCTTCCCTTAGCCACTACTGTGTCAGCTTCAGAAGCCCAGTGATATGTTAATTTTTATAGAAACCACCATTCTCAATTTTTCACTTTATTAAATCTATGTTGGGTTAAGATTTGACTTGGTTTTCTTTCCTGTTGGTTTTCTCTTGCTCCTCCTGAGATTAGAGGCCAGGACTAACCAGTCCACTAGACTCACAGTCATTTCAGAGTCTCTTATATCCAGTATTCCATTCCTCACTGAATCTACAATTCTCAAACAAACAGCAATATCTTTGGATGACCTTTTTCAATATCTGCAGGGCATGCGGGTTGGTCTTTAGAGGTGGTTCATCAAAGAACACCTGTACCCTAGATGGACATCTGGTCACCCAGCACACAGAGCTGGTGTGTAACAACCCTGCTGTTAAGCTGAATTCTGTCCATATTGATGAGAACTTGTCCTGGAGTGAAATTAAAGAAGACTTGTTTGATTTCTTACCTAAGACATGACATTCACATTTCACTGTGGAAACTTAAGTATGGAGGCTGTAAAATTAGGAAATATCCATAAATAAGACTCAAACTGCTTTCTCTGTGGCCCACATGTCTTGAAGACGTATCCAGCAGGCTATAACTCCCTTGTGGAGATGCCTTGGGACAGGTGTGGGATGAGGATCAGGGAATACCATCCGTCATGATGGTGTCATTCTCTGGCATCCATCATGGATGCCATATTGTGGCAGCACAACTGGAGGGGACTGAGGACCATATATATCACATACTGGACTTCTCAAGAAGGAGCTGCTGCCCACACCCCCTGACCTGACAGTGTTCAGACACAGGTCTCACAAGTTCTGAAGATGAAGGAGAATCTTCAGTCAGGCCTACTTTGCCCCTTCTTCCAGGTTGGATTTCTGCTTCTCACCTTGCCAATAAAAGCACTAGCACCAGGAAGGCCCTGAGTGATGGTCTCAGCTTAGGGCCAACCAGGAAAACATATCAGGTAAAGACAGGAGTAAGTTGATCCTCTTAGAAGGTTTCTGAGAGAGGGCACCCCAGAGAGGACCAAGACTAATTTAGACTGTATCTCATGTCCCCAACAAACAGGGGAAGCTTCTGGGAAAGGTGAGGCCACCTCACTGTCATTCCCAATCTTATGATTGACCGTAACACAGATCCCTGGCTGAAATGACCTACTGCAAGCACATTTGTTTATTTCAACATGGGGAATACAGAGGGGAGGGGGGCAGGGCAAGGAGAGGAAGGCAGAGGAGAAGAGGGCAAGGATGGGGAACAAGAGAGGGAAAGATTGTGAAGTTTAAGGAGTAGACAATCCCTAAATGGTCACTGGGGAATCCTGAGGAGTGGAATACACTCAGTGACATCTGGGAGCCTCAGTTCTGGGCATTCATCCAACATTTCTTTTATTCCTATTAGCTTATGACTGTTGATAGTCCTTCCTGTGTAGCTCAGATATCCTGGACCATCCTTCCATTGCCTACCAGGATCAGCACAATCCTGCCTTAGTGCCCTTTCCTCTCATCTGATCAAAACTCCAAGGAAGATAAACAGCAAGCTTCTTAAATTCTAAAGAACATAATCTTTAATGGAAAAAACAAAACAGGGCACCTAGGTGGCTCAGTCCATTAAGCTTCTGACTCAAGCTCAGGTTATGATTTCAGTGAGTTTGAGCCCCATGTCAGGCTCTGTGCTGACAGCTCAGAGCCTGGAGCCTGCTTCAGATTTTGTGTCTTCCTTGCTCTCTGCCCCTCCTCCACTCATGTTCGGTCTCTCTTTGTCTCTCAAAAATAAATAAATGTTAAAAAAAACTTAAAAAGTAGAGGGTATATAAATGATTTAGAACTACTGTTTATATAAGGAGAAAATCAATCTCTATTTTCACATCTTTCTGGAACTGACAGACTAAAAATTTCTTTAGCAATTTTCTATGATGAGTTGATGGTATTTGAAATGTTAGATGAAAATAGTGAATTGTGTTTTCCATAGTTTGATTTGATTACCAAAGTGGAAATCAAGATGAGAGACACTTAAATTTTGAAGTATGGGCTGGGTTTTGAGGTTTTATCTAGTCAACTGGTGATAAATGTATAGCATCATCTATTTTCTGAATTCTGATTTTTTAACAAGTATGAAAATCTTCAGAGTTTATGTCATCTTTATGATTCAGAAATTTGTGCTCAGAATCTTTAAACGCAACAATCTCCTTTAAAAGCAAAACAACTACAGACCCTACAGAAATCCATCATGCCAGCCTGCACTGGATAGTACTTTATCTGTTTTCAGCCCTTTGTATACATTGAGGAAAATAGACCTAAATAATTTCAACCTCACTGTTTCTTTTTATCATTAAGGTATAATAACTCAACACTTTAAAAATCTTTGGAAAAATTACACAGAAGATGTAGAATTCTTACTTTGGGAACACAGGTATAATTTCCATTGTTTATTTCCATGTTTTGGTTTATAACTGAAGAAGCTTTTTGTACCTTTGACATATATTAGAAAAACAAAACAACTTATTGGTTTCTTGAAAGGCATTCAGAAGCAGGTATGGCATTCTCCAGAAAGAAAAGCAGAGCAGCTAAAGGTCTGTATGCGCTGAATGACATGAAAGAGTGATGCTTGGGCTGGTTTCTGCCCTTTGTTTGTTCCCTACCTGCCTCCCTGAGGAGGAAGAACAAAGGAAAACTGCTTCAGTTAGAATCTTTACAGCCGCCTTTTACAATTTTCTCCTCTATCCAGGTTCCCTCCTTCCCGAGTACACCAGATGTTTCAGCAAAATATTTGTAATTTACCCTTATTTTTCAATCTTTATTAAGTGCCTGATTTAACGAACATTTCCAAAGAATTATGCCTTAATTAGCTGCAGGTATGGGCAACAACACTCCTTAGAAAGAGAGGAGAATGACGAGCTCAAATTGTATAACTTTTACACAAATCTTATTAGTTACTCAGCACAGCAATGTTCAGTTGTACTGGGATTGTTCGCCTTTAGCAGGCTAACCATTGCTAAAAAGAGGCTGGTTGACTTTCCTCAAGCAGAATGAGCATTCTCCCTGTTTATGGGATTAACTGGCTTAAAACACCAGGTCTCATTTGTCCAAACTTAGAAGGGATGGCACATGTGTCAATTAATTATATTGTTGAATTATAACTGCCCAGATTTGTGGAAGGACACCCTGTTTTTCTTCTGAGAAAGGCTTAGTAAGCCTGCCTCCTGATGTATTCTGGTCTCAGGAAAGGGAAGAACCAGACACAGATTGTTTTTCCCTTGGGGGAAGGTTAAAGATCTAGGAAGCTGGGTGAGGAGAAGGAAGATAGGAAGCAAAGCCTATATGCATGTTTCCCCTGATCTATTTTCTAACCAAATTTGGGGCCACCAGATGGTCTTTGACACAAGAGGATGATGATCTCATTGAAAGCGTGTATATGCTGTGTCCCCTCTGGTCTCATGCATTTACCTCCTTATACTTCTGTCTCCACAGAAGACACAGGCACTTGAGGGAACAGATCTTGACATGAACCACACATCTGTCATTTCATCCCCTATTCTGAGTGCAATGGTGGAATATCATGTGATTTCCAATTGTGTGTGAACTTGCTAATATCTTGTTCTGTCTTGTTTATATTATCTTTAGATTCTAGAATAAGAATGGGAAGGCCTCCTGCATGGAGAATTAGGACTCTGCTTGAGCAGAGGTAGTTGGATTAATGTATCATCACCAAAAGATTTTCTAAAGAGCTTATAGTTATTAAAGGTGATGACGAGATTCTCAGCGGGAGTATGAAATTCACGTAGTTTTTTTCCAGGTGACGGTAAGTCTGCAGAGAGTGAGGCTGGAGAGGAAAGCACTCTTGGTGGGAAGTTGCTGAGCTGGGTTTGAACCTGTGTCCCTGCTGCACCTGCTGGGGTCCTCAGGGTGCCCTTTCCTCTCTATAAAATTAGGGGACTTCACCACTTTCTGTCAAAGTTAACTTCACACTCACAAACCTCACTTTTCCACAAAACTTAGGTTCTTGGAACTTCCAGCAAGGAAAGAAACAGGAAAGGGGATAAAAATATTGAAGAAGTCACAGGAGAATGGTGTGTTTTGAGGTGCTGGGTGAAGGGGGTCCTGTGAGCTGTGGGGTTGCCTTGAATCCACTTTCTGAAGGACTGTTTGGGCACAGCTGCCTGGGTATCTTCCTGACAGGATTTTCCTCATGACTTGATGTGGCCACCACCATCCTTTTCTAAGGGAAGGGTGAGGCATGGCCATCAGTGGACACATGACTTTAGAGGGCACAGAGATCCAATAAGGAGCATCTAGTAGCAGGAAACGGGGAGTGACAGCAATTTTGAGGTGGAGGCGAGGGAGGAAATTGAAAGGGAAGAGAACTGTGGTTGGGCATTTACTGTCCTCACCATTCCTGACTTTTCTGAGGAAAGAGGACCTCCAAAACCACTCCCGTGATGAACAACTGACTCTCTTCCACCATCCCAAATTAAGCCCACAGTCCTCATGATTGGGAAATCATAATTCAGCAAAGTCTTCTCTGCACTCTACAGTGAGACTCATTTTCAAAATATTAATAGAAGCTTTTCAAACTAGAGATGACTGCTTACAATTCTGTTTATTGTGTGAGGAATAATTTTACAAGGGTTACTTTTGGACTCTATTTCTTCTGTTATGCTTTTGGTGGCTAGCCTTATAAACCTGAACCACGCCAAACACACGTTTATAAAATGCCATCTTGTTTCAAATATTTTTTACGTTTATTTTTGAGAGATAGACAGAGCAGGAACAGGGAAAGTGCAGAGAGAAAGAGACACAGAATCTGAAGCAGGCTTCAGGCTCTGAGCTAATTGTCAGCACAGAGCCTGATGTGGGGCTCGAACCCACAAACCATGAGATCATGACCTGAGCCAAAGTCGGACACTCAACCATATGAGCCACCCAGGTGCCCCAATGCCATCTTGTTTCAGTTCTGGCTCTGCCTGTGATTGTGGGGGTGAGGTGATGTTTCCCAAGAAAGTGTATGCCAAGCTGATTAATGAGAGAATAGCCATTTTAGCTATTCATTTTATAAACAGAGTCTTATGTACTTTAAAGTAAACCAAGTGTAATTCCAGAAAAATAGTACTATTATGGGTATTGTTTTAAAGACAATTTCCTTTTACATTAAATAGTCATAGAGTCAGGAAGCTCAATCATTTCTGCTATTCTTCACAAGCTGGGTGCCAGGAGACACTTTAAATGGAAATTTGCATTGTATATTTCAAATGGATCCAAAAAAAGTGCTTTAAATTGTATTTCAATTTTATTTTGTTAAGAATGAAGTAGACGAAAAGCTGGATACATAAGTGTATGTGAAATTGTGTAGAATAGATCTCCATAAATACGAAAATTCTAGAAAACAATCCCAAGAAAGAAAATTGTGGTACAACACTTGTTTATTTTCCTCACTTTCTAAACTGACTGCCAAATGTAGGTTCTTCATGGGATGCTTTAAAATTTTAATCATTCATAGAATAGAGATGCTTAGAATCCAATTGAATTGGTCGGGGATGGAGTCTGGGTGACATTTATTAAAAACAAAAACAAAGCCCAAAACAAAACAACTCCCCAGATAATGTGCAGCCAGAGCTGATAACCTCTTTGACTGTCAATGGGCTCAACCGGGGGAAAGCAGACCTCTCAGAGCTTTAAGAAATTTTTCTTCTGGGACCCTTAGCACTAACGGGCATCCAACCTTGTAACAGGAGTGAGGTCTCATGAGCATGCATGCAGCTTGAGTGATCAGGGCAAATACAGATTTAAAAAACACTTAAAAAGTAATATTTCATTACCTGTAGCTAAGAACAGCTTAATCTTTATAACATGCTTCACTATATTTTTATTTTATTATGTTAATTTTGGCCTCCATATTATATGGGCTTTTCCAGCTTTTTAACCAGTTAAAAATTATAGGTACATATGAAATTATACATATTTTCTCTATACATGTGTGCTTATTATATGTGTACATGCATATATATACACACATAAAAACAGTTGGCTCTTGAACTTATGCATGATTTTTATTTTTTTAATATGGAAAAGGACTATAAATGTAAATTTTCTCTTATAATTTTCTTAATAACACTTTCTTTTCTCTAGTTTACTTTATTCTAAGAATAAGGTGTACGATGCACACAACATAAAAAAATACATGTGTTAGTTGACTTTCTGCTACTGGTAAGGTCAACAGTAAGCTATTAGTTAAGTTTCTTTGGGGGGTGTCAAAAGTTATATGCAGATTTTCAACTACAGAAGTCAGCGCCCCTAACCCCAGTGTTGTTCAACGGTGTATTGAACAGTTGAGAAAGAAAGAGGTAATGAGATCATGAATACTGAAATCTGAAATGTGGCTCTCACTCAACAGAGTGGGTTTCCTGGGCCATGCATCTTCCGTGTTCACGCCAACCAACAGTCAGTAGTTCATTCTAGAAAAGCCTTGTTTTATGCAAGAAATAATAGAATATGGTTCTCTCTGGAGAGATGAATATAACTTAATCAATTAACCTTCCACATGACCTGATACCAACTTCTTGTAAATTAAAGCCCCGATTCGCTTTCCTTGTCACACATGTCCTATTGCCATAGAAACATTCCTCACACTTCTTTACTGCATCGCAGAATCATCGTGAAGCTGGTGGGGCCAGTCTCAGCCACCACCCAAGGGGCCTTAGGGTCTGCAGAACAAATGGAAGCTTGATAGGGAGTTTGCACAGAAGGCTGTCCAGTCTCACTCTGATGAAACCCTCTGAGGAGCCGTCACACCTTAGCACATCCGGGGCGACGGACCCTTCGTGGCTATGCAAAGAAGACTTGCACTAAACTGTTTCCTAAATGGTAGGATTTATTTCAATGCTCACATACAATTGCATGAGACAAACTATTTACATAAAACATAAGTACAAAAAATATAATACAATTTATACTGTACATAATTAGGATTCTCTTATTTCGTCCCCCAAAAATGTTGGCAGATAGAAATGGTGCGGAGGGGATGGTATGGAAGGAAGATGGCACTCTTAGCAACACTCGGGGTCATTCTTCATGAATTTATTGTTTTAAAAAATAAGATGAATTGATTTGGACTATAGAAACCGGCAATTCACCAAGAGCAGTGAGTGAGCACGGCGTTCCCCCTTCTGGAATAACCGCTCATTTTATCTTACAAATCTGTTTGCTTTCCTCAGCGTTGGGACCTGCAGCAGACGTGAGTTGGTTTCTGCTGATTAGTGGGTAGCCCCCCCCCCCACCTGCACCTGCCCCTTCTCAAAATTTCCATAATTGATCCAAATGCAGCAGCAGATGGACTCCCGATCCGGAGTGCCACAATTGGTATCTCAAACCGATTTTTTAATGCAATGTACCTGTCCTGTCAGGTGTCGTTAAACAACATTCTTGGATATAGCGCCAGACAGCTCTCTCCAGTGAGCATTTAAGACCAACAAATTGATGAGCAGAAACCATAAAAGTGAAGACTATTGGAAAATTTTATTACACATTACTAAGGACAAGGTTTCAAAAGAAACCTTTAAAAAACAGATGTAAGGACAAAAGGGAAAAAAATATAGCGCACCCAAAGGCCCAGTGAAGACACACCTGCAATTCACGAGGACTCCAATTGGGCAATCGAAACTCCATTTTCTCAGTCAGGGGAAGGGAAAGGCAGTGCTAACTCATCTAGGAAGGTCCATTATGATTAATTCATGTTGTCTTTTAAAAACTAATTTTAAGGTTAGTAACTATCTGCAAGTTTACCAAGGAATAAGTTGGCTTTGGAGAAGGTTTGGTGAAAAAGTGAAACAATCCCAAATAAGTTTATTTTGTATCACAAAACGGCAACAGCAAATTCACACAGAATGAGGCATTTAACACTTCATGACATCTTCAAAGGTCACATCAAGGGGCGTGACACGCAAGCTTTGTTACACACTTTTGGAGAATCCTACAGTGGACCAAGTTTGTGCATTTTCTTTGCAGATGATGTGGAATTTCAGTGGTGACTGTAGGTGCCTGGGCTGAAGGTTCATACTGTGCTTTCCTTCAAAGTGCAGAAGTTCAAGTTTGATTTTGGCCAACAGTCATGGTTTAAGAGAAAACACCTTTAGCAGAGAAAGCACTGTTAACTTTCCTAACCCAAATTAAGGGCGACAACTTCACGAACTTGTGAAGCAGTTGTGGCACTGACTTAAAGAACAATACTAAATATGCAAAGTTCTAGGTGGTTCTCATTCCACTCGGAGTATCTGTGCCGGCTGTCACCAGCCTGATTTCCCTGGACTTGCCTTAAAGGGGTCAGTAACAAAAGCTCCAACTTCTATAGATGGCACATCAGCCATCCCTGTGACAGACCAAACACTAAGGTGTTTTATGGAAGATGTTAACATTCAGGTGATGTCAGTTTCTGGAAGCCTGAGACCAGACTAGCCTGAACTCCGAGCACAATACTTCTGCACCTGTTCGTGTGCCACACGCCCTACCCAGTGGTGGCAGACATCACACCCGACTAGGATGTGCTCCTTGGTCTTTTTCTATTCCTGAGTTCAAAAAGACATACAAGAATGATTTTCTTTAGAGTATAGCCAGTCAGTCCTCTGCTTTGAATTGGAACCAATAATATCCAGATCGAGATGATTAATCATCATCTTAAACAAGGCACGAGCAACTTTTTATAGGAGACGAAACTATCTGCACTTACAGAGGGTGGCCAACAACGCCTTCTTCTTAGCGACATCACAGAAGGAGTGTTCGGATTTTGCTCCCAGCTTGTATTTATCTAGCATTTGAACTATTTTGAACTACCATTTGAACCACCATTCATTTGACATTTGGACTATTTGGCATTAAGTTGCCACAAAGCTGAAAAATAACAGGGTCATGGTCAAAGGACCAGCCTCAGATTTCTTACTAAGTATGATGAGATGGAGTGGATGGGATTGCCAGTCTGACATGTTGGTTTAAGAAATGCCACAGTGTGGTTTTCCATCTGTCCTTTGTTCCTTTCCAGTTTTTAAATGTCCTTGACTAGTTATCCTCAGCATGTCAATACAGTAAAACCTGTTTGCTTGGACAAAAATGGATTCCGACTCTGGTCATGGGTAATAGGCTTGATTACTTTCTATGGCAGAACTAATATGATCTTTTGCAAATGCTAGGAGACAGCTTACACTAAAAAATGAACACGCTGTCAGGCTCAGCTTTTGGTTTTGATGATGCTCCAAGTCCCTGTGCAGCATACACTATATTTTCAAGAGACAGCATTCTCCGATCCTGATGCTTTTGTAGTATGCACCAAATTTTTGATAATGTGACATACGACATATGAAAAAACTTTGATCCGTCTCTTTCCCAAAATATGTATAACGCACCCTTAAAATAGTCCATAAAAAACGAGTATAGAATAGTCTTTATAGAAATCCCTGCCAAAAACTCACCAATGCATCCTGTTCATTATGTGTCAATTTCCAAAGGGAAAAGCAAGGATCCCAACAATGTGTTTCCCTGTGTTTTATCAGGCTATCAAAACAGATAATATGATTAACTCAAGTCAGTATTTGTAGAGTTACAAAGCATCTTTAAATCAGTTCTTATTAATAACCTCAATAGGGGGGAACAGCAGAAATAAATCCCGCCTTGGCTCCTGGCCTCCACACCTTTTATCTCACACGGGGATACACTGTGCAGTAATCGGCATTTCTTTTTGTGCATTTCTCAGGTCAGAATGACTGTTACTTTATATTCTTCCATTTCATTCCCATTGTCCAGAGAAGCAAGGGGGCTCAGAATGGCTTTCTAGTGTCTGATAACAGATCATCATAGGCAACTAAACGCGATATTGTGTAACGTGTTATCACCAAGTCAACAGGAATGATCATGACATAATGGAGACGTAGAAGGGACCATGCGCTGGGTATGCCAACGCAATCTGAGAACTCCACTCTGCCTCATCCCATCCTTAAAAGAACAGCAGAGAGTTTGCCTATGAGTTGATTTAAGGTAATCATTTTAATCCCCACCTTGGGAAACATTGATTATTGGAGCCGGAGGTTTAGGGACAGTCCTGTTCTGTGGAGAATGGCTGCTCTGAGGCAGAAGCAGGTCGCTGGATCCACCACGGTCCCCGTTGCCTCTGGTGAGGTGCCCCGGGCCATCTTTAGAGCCAGAAATGCTATATTTGGAGTTGCCCCCACATGCCACATAAGAAACCCCAATGAAGTGTAGAAGACATCCTGCGAAGGTGGTTTGACAGGACTGGAGAAATGTTCGTGATTTATTCTAAAAGCAAGTCATTGTCATAAGGAAGCATAAGGATATTTGTGAACTCACGCACTATCCAGGCCGCACTGTCAGTGAGCACTAAACGAGTATTTAGACACAATGACTAGCCGAGTGCAGACTCCATGTACACTCGAAGTCGCCTCTGACCTTCAGCTACACGCACGCCCCCGAGGTGGCCCTGGGGACAGGCACCCCTGTGGAGACTCGGTCACAGCCTGAAGGCCTTCTGCCCCACGGGTGCCACCCCGGCCTCGGTGGGAGCGCCCCCCTCGAGGGCAGGGAGGGGTGCAGACAGGTGCGGACACAGGGCCCCAGGCGCAAGCCCCTGCTGGCTGCGGGTGGGTCCCTGAAGAGCCCTGGCCTCAGACCCACTGAACCCCGTGGGCCCCTCCCCCGGCCAGGAGCCCCGGTCCCCGTCTTCTCACTGTCCCTGCTTCCCGCCCGTTCCCAGCTTCTCTTCTCCCAGCTTCTCTTCTCTTCGGCATCGCTCCGAGCAGTGGGGCCAGACCTTCCCGGGAACCGGCTCCTCCAGGGGCAGGGACACCCCTGTGCCCCCGCGTCCACTCCTGCGCACGCCCTGCGCCCGTCCGATCCTGCACCCGCCCTGCGCCCGAGGCCGCGCGGGTAGCCGGGGCACCCCGGTGAGTGGACTCAGGCGTCCCTGGAGCAGGGGGTTCGGGGACCCTGGGCGCAGCACAGAAACGGACCCCGGCGAGGGCGGCGCATGGACGGGGCAGCGCCCAGTCCGAGGACTGCGGGGCTTCCGTGGGCAGAGCCCTCCTGGCCCGCATTCCTCCCAGGTCCCGGTCCTGGGGCTCAGGGAGACGCAGGCAGGGGCTCATCGCGCCCCGCCCCCAGAGCTCCCCGGGGAAGGGCCCTGCTGTGCTGTCCCTGCAGGATGAGCCTGGTGACCTGCCCCTTCTGGAGAAGGGACCTTGAGCAGTTCCGCCCCTGGGACTCCCTTCCAAGGAATTTCAATGTGAGACTAAAGCCAGTGTCCTAAGGAAAACCAGCCAAACTTCAACCGAATCCAGAAATAATCCTAGAGATTAAACTGTGATTAATGTCATTTGAGATTTGGTTCGGAGGGGGTGCAGCTTAAACCTATTAGTCTCTGTCTGTGCTGCTTGGAAGGAAGGAAGGAAGGGAGGAAAGAAGGGAAAAACAGAAGAAAGGAAAAGAAAAGATAAAGACAGAAGAAAATAGTCATTCAGAAACTTACAGCAGGACCCACAGGGAGGAGAATCAATCACACACTCAGCTTCCAGGAAGTTCCTTTATGGAGGGCCCCCGGAGACGTGGCAGACCCCACTTGTGAAAGCCCACCTGAGCTCACACAGCACAAGAGTGTGAAGGAGGGTCACAGACACAGGACTGCTGGAAAAGGAAGTTACTCGACAGTTGATTAAAATACTTAGAATATATTTAAAATTATTCTAAACCAATTGAAAGTCTGTGAGATAAGGAGACTTCGAGAGAGACAGAGGAGAGAGACAGAGGGAAAGAGAAGCCAGAATAATGTGTCATTGGGCAGAGTGTCAGGGAACAAAAACGAGGGCGTTTCTCTGCAGTGATAATTCCAGGACGCATGTAATCAACAAGGTGACAATTCGGTGTGGAAGACGATGCGCCGTCACCAGCGACAGCCTGGCACTGACTGGAGTCCGGGCTGGACAGCACTGAGAAAGCATTTCCAATCAGGTCCGCTGATGCTTTCCTGAAGGATTAGTATCCTATTTCTTTGGGAGATGAAATGACCTTTTAAGCTTAGAAAACACTTGGGAGAGGGATTCAAAAAACAGCTATAACGTGGGGAGGGCATTTTTCTTAAAGGAAAGTTGATAACACAATTTCAAAATCCAGCTCAAGAACGAGGAGGAAAACACCAGACTGAATTTCACCTCCCGAGGATGGAGTTTGGGTCTGTGTGTCGCAAGAGAGGCAACATGAATGTCCCACCGGAAGGATACAGAACACATTCAGTAGCAATCTACCAGAGGTCTCTGAGACCACGTGACACTTACATTTGCATTATAGTAGAGTAGCTTCTAGAAACCAGGGAATATGTATCCATTACTAAACAGGGGGTTTTCCCCAACACTTTCTGGAATTGTTTCTTTCCATGGGATAGGATAAAAACACGTGTGCCAAGTCTGTGTTCCTCAATGCCTGTGCTATGTATTTTTGCAAATCAGAAGGTTCACTGAGCAAAAAGAACACGTTTTCCTGACCACTTAGGCATCAGATGAACAGTTCCAATCTTGTTCTTCCTTTTGAAGATTATTCAGCCAACTGCCATGTATTCTTTATCAGTTGTTTATGAGTAATTTATCCTTTTTTTTTCATTTCTGGGGACCTCTATCAACAGTATTGAAATGCTCTGAAATGCTTAGTAGTGATCAATGCTCAGAACCACAGGATCATTAAAAACCTCACATCCCTGCTTTGTCAAGGTCCGTCCTGCAATGCTAAGATCTCTGTGCAGGAAGAAGGGGGAGGGACGGTAGGAAGGCAGCACTGAGATAGAAGCCAAAGGCACCAGAGCTGAACGTCCCCTCCCCACCTGACCTGGAGGCAGCAAATTCCACTATGTAGAGCACGGGGTGCAGAAAGCCATCATTCCACGTCAGTAACGCTCTGGGAAAGCGGCTGATGGCCATACGCTACTTCTATCAGGAGACAGAAAATAGAACGTTGCTTTTCATTAAACATCAGTTCTTTCAATCCTTTCCACAACATGGAAGATATAAAAAATGTTGATTTCCATTACATTTCAGTATTTCCCTCATTGGTGCCACGAATGTTTAAGATTGTTCTTTGCAGGGACAGGGCAGGTGTGGAGTGTATCCAAATGTGGAGCGAGTTGATGGTTATACAGGTCGTCTCTTCAGGACGCGACTATGGACCAGACGGACGCACAGCAAGGAACTCCCAGGAATGCTGTGAAATCCAGGAGTGTGGATATGCCTAGCCTTATAGGAGCACACGGAACGCTGGGCAGTCCTTTGTGTCTGTGCCTCTGGTCGTTGAGCTCCCCTCCACCGGGGGTCACACGGTAACTGCATCAGGACCAGGGGAAGAGTGTGTCATACCTCATGGCATCACCTCGGCAGATACCAGCCAGGGTGACTCCCTGCTCGTCCCTAGTCAAGAACCAGTCCAAGTCCAAACACACAAGTTGCTTCCAAGGACGCCACAGAATTATCCAGATTGGGAAGATGGGAGATCAATGGAGAATAACTCTATGGCCACATTCTTCATCTTCATTTTCTCAATTACTTACAGACCTAACACTCCTTATGGAGAATGGGGACTCTCAGCTGAAGTGTCTTTCTTGAATTAAAACATCAAAAAGACTTATGGTTAAGAGTAGGAAAACATTCCTATTTCTAAAGACTCCTTCCCAGGTGGGTGGTACATTTATTAAAAAGCTCAAGAAAACAAGTGACTTGTTAGAAAAAATGGACTGAACACAGTAAAACGAAATAAAAGAAAGCTTCACACCATGGCTCATTCAACAATGATCAAGTGTTTAGACCAGATTTTCACGACATCATATTTAGATCTGTGTTGCTTTTAAGGATGTCTGTTTTTGGCAGCAATGGGAAACTTGTGGCTTGAAATGCACTTGAAATGTATCCAAACTTCAACTTTAAAGTCTTGGAAACATGGGCAGTCACGGAGCACAGGCCTTGAGGAGCTGGGGAATTACAAGAAGCCAAAAATATAACAGGTATTAGTACTCCTCGTAGTTGTTGAGATCTGTAAAGTAGGCGTTGGAATAGGTCTTCCCAGTGAGATGCGGGTTGAAGTATTTGTTTCTTTCTTCCAGGATCAAATTGTTTTTGTTAAATGCCTGTAAAAAGGAAAATAATTAAGAAAAGGATTTAAGAATAATCTGTGAGCAGTATTTCAGAAAAAGAATCTAATGAGGGCACGATTATGTTAAATTTGAACTCCCTTCTAAGGATCCCTTATTTTAAAATGTGTTTTCTCACTTCCTTGTTTCCTCACGTTATTTGCCTTCCTGAAGACGTGTCTCATAACTAGAATGAGGCTGGCAGTTTTGATAAATAGATTTTGAATATTTTAAGCCTTTGATAAGCCTAAAACTCTAGTGACTTCAAATCCACACTTTGAATGTTACGTCGCTGTTTAAGCAGTATTCTGATGACCATGGATACGTCCACGGTTAAGAGATTTCAAAGGAGCTTATATATGTAAATGCATGAAATTTCAAATGACCTCAAGGCTCGTCATCTTCTATAGCCGTGAGCATGAGATGAGAAAACAGCCATTCAGAGTGGCCCCCTGGGCCCTTGCCAGCATGGCCACCTTGCTCGGGACCAGGGTCCGCATTACACAAGGACCTGGGTTTAGGGTTCCCGCTATATGTTCCTGCTTTGTTTTTCCCGGGGCACCTGTTCAGTTAACCACTTAGAGCTGAGCCTGCAAAAAGTTAGTGATGCCTGCCCTCGCTGTGTAAGTAGCAGGTGCTAGCGAGCCTCTTTCTGCCTCCTTCCTGCTCACTGCTGACCTGGGATAGAGGACTGCCCTTCCCTGGGCTCCTGGGGCATGTAAGTAATACACTTTGGGACTTGACTTCCTTTGGGGGATTGTATTTAAACTGTGCCTTCCATAAAAAATGAGCCTGGGGCTTCCATTTCCCCAAAGCAGGAGCTCAGATGCTGAGGGAGCTGCCTGCCGATCCCGTGGGGGTGGCCCGTGCCTCCTCATTCCACAGGTCACACTACCCATATGCTTAACTTAACACACCAGCTATGGGTCCAACACAGGCCACCTCCAACACAGAAGCCTTTCCTTACGAAGTCATTAAAGGTACCTACACTTCCAAATGCCAAACTATGCCAAGTGGAGGGTAAATATTGAAAGAACTGAAAGAAAGATGTAGGATGGTCAGCAGAGGCCAACTGGATTGGGCAAGGTATCAGAAGAAAGTTCCAGAAGGATCTTTAGAGCTGCCCTGCTGCCCTCGTAGGGGGGAAATTTCTTATTTATCTCGAGTGGCTACTGGATCTTAAGTGAGAACAGAAGACCAGCTAAATTACCTTGAGACACTTGAAGTAACACACAAGTCGGTAGGTTGGAATCACATCTAGAGAAGCCCCATTCTTGGGTGCTGAAGGCTTGTTTGGAAGGTTCTTGCTCATAAAGGGGCTCATGTTCCTCATACTCTGGGACCCCTGTTCTGAGCTGGTGCGAGGGGGGTGTTATTAGTGCCAGTGCTTTATTCCCCAGCCCGAGCACATGACTAGTACAAGGCGCTGAAGGGTTCTGGGTCCCGGTGGTAAGCGAGGCCCATGGGTAGAAGCCAACTGGCTCCGGCTCTGTCCCAAGCGCTGGGGAAGGGGCCTCGTGGCAGGAGGGAAATAAGAGAGGACACTGCGGGTCCCAGGACACAAGACTTACAACTTGTGAGCACCGAAGAGGCTCCACATCCCCCCACATGGGAAGGAAATCAAATTTCAAAGGAAATCATCATAGCAGAGAGAGGGTATCCAGTGCTCCCTAGGAATGTTGAGGGGGAGCCACCAACTTAACAGGAATATCAACGTGAGAATTTCCTCCACTCGCACAGCTGGCAGGGCACACTGGGTGAAGTGGACAAGAGCCTTGATGTCCTTCCAGTTACATCCCCGACTTTCTGTATATTATCTCATTTAAACCTTACAACAAAGATATGACAGTACCCATTTCAAAGAGGAAGAAACCAAGGTTCAAAGAAGTAACTAACTTGTATTCCAGACCCTGATGCACAATGCCTCAAATAAAAACCATATTTATTTTGTCAGGCACTATTCAAGACATTGGAGAAAATGGAGGCTCAGTGATTGTGAATGACTAGCATTAAGTTTACCCAGCTGGTGACTCATGAACTCAGGTCCTTCTGGTCCAGAGTGGATACCCTGCCCCTGCACTTCCTTAGAACTGGCCTCTATTTCTGTGTGGAACACTGAATTAATCACCCACTGGGGAAATTTAACAAAACACTTCACCCCGCACCCGTCCTTCCCGACTTTTATAGCACGCAAAGCTGAAGAGACTTCAGTATGCACACAGATTATTTGAAGATGGTTTTTATAATATGGAGACAGTTTCCTCAGGATCCCCTCTTGGTGATTCTGGCACTGAACCTGCATGTTGGATTAGCCAGCCCTGGTCCTCTGTACCACCATCAGGTATGCACAGGGCCTCAGCCTGGAGCTGCTCTCTTTGACAAGACCTCTCTCTGAACACAGAAGGCACAGTAGAGGCAAACCCGGACTTTGGCCAATGACTTAATATTTCCCAGCATTTTATTTGTTGCTGTTTCCATGTCCTATTTCTAACCCACTTCCCGATATGAGATGCCATCTTCTTTTGCAGACAAACGGAAGCTCAGAAGGCAGTTCATCCAAATGGCCACCTGTTACCTGACCCCACACTCTCTCACTTAAGCCAACAGCCCCGAGCCCAGCCAACGGCCCCCGGGGCCCTTCTTTGCATGTCTGCCTGCCTGCTCTTACCTTGATGGCTTCCATGGAGTCGTACTTGTCGAGTTTGTTAATATGGTTAGTGATGCTGGTGTTGAGCGGAGCGGGAGCCACGGGGTGGATGACAGTGGCATCGTGGGATTGCTGCTGGTACCGCTGGCAGTAGGTGTAGGCGAGCAGCGTCAGGAGGCAGCCCAGGATGGAGCTGCTCAGCCCCACGGCAATCATGTGGAACACATTGAACTCTGGGAAGACAGCATCAGAAGTGACGCCACTTTGGAAGAGAACATGCTACTCAACAGCTCAGCGTGCTCGGATGAAGAAAGAAAAGCAAAACGAAAGGTCCCTGACCAATTCCAGACTTCAAGAAATCGCAGGACCTTCCTTTGAAATGTCATGGCCACCAGGACACTTCCCCCAGGAGGTGCACTTATTTTAAGTCAGTGCTCTTTATGGATTACAAGCAGGTTTGTGGACATCAACCCTACTACACTCGCAGAAGCATTTTTTTTCTTTAAAGGCTTGCACAAGTCTGCCTGTCTGTTTCAAGTGCAGCATGATCTCTGATCTATGGGGTTTCTTGAGAATATGTTTTCCATGCTCCTTTTTTTTTTAAATGTTTTATTTATTTTTCAGAGGAGAGAGAGAGAAGAAGAGAGAGCGAGCGAGTGAGTGCAGGGGAGGGTCAGAGAGGAAGGGAGACAAAGAATCCGAAGACAAGCTCCCAGCTCTGAGCTGTCAGCACAGAGCCCAACGCAGGGTTTGAACCCACTAACCGTGAGATCATGACCTGAGCCGAGCTGGACGCTCAACAGACTGAGCCACCCAGGGACCCCTCCATGCTCCTTAACAGGCAGAGGACCCCTGCCTACGGCCTGACTGTGTCCCATGAACAAAGTGAGAATGCATTTCCTCCTTCCAATCACTGCTCAAAATTACTACATTTTGGAGACCTTATAAAGAAAATGGATTACACCAAAGAAATAAAGGATTTGTGTCAAAGGAGTAAAATATGATCTTTTGGTGGTCATGAAATGACCCTCTTTTACATATTATTTTGTGTGTTAAAGTAGCCTCTTCCGGTTATTTTCTTTGAGTTATGAACACAAGATGTAGAAAAAACGAGTGGATGTGGATCATTGTCTCTAATATGCGACTGGCTCAAGGGACCTCAAGGGAACATGATTAACACCTTTGTAATGTCTGAGAAACAATCAAAAGAAAATATAGCTGTTCATCGTGTGTTGGTGAAACGCTGTGCAATGAAGTTTCAAGACTTTCCGGGAATAAAGACAGTTGAGTAATGCTCATGAAGCTGGACTTAATGAAAATCAGGTGAAGGACAACACGACCTTATTTTCCCTACGCTGCGTTGGCGCTATGTGGCCACCTCTTGCCTGTGGGCTACTGACCTCTGTCACCTGCACAGGGCACATCCCGAGGACTGGCTTTCAGCCACGGTGTCCCCTCCATCCACCACCAGGGGGCGCAGTGTCACCCATGCTCTTCCCAGATCTGTCCATCCTGCACCCAAATAGAAGCATTCCGATGCGTGTGCTAGCGCACTGCAGACACCAGGTGAGCCCCAGCGTCACAGAAAGAGGCCCCCAGGCTCTCAGGGACAGAAGGCCTGCAAGTTTGTCCGCAGGCCCTGGGGTGTGTGCCCCTCAACTACCTTGGCTCCTCCCTGAGGACTCTCGGAGTCACATTCGCCTCAGCTGGGTCCACGTACCCTCACTGTGCCCACATCCTGACGTCTTCCTCTAGGCTCTCCCTTTGATGCTCTGCTCCCGGGTGCTGTGCTCCGGGGACCACCAAGAGAGGGAGCTGCCTGCCCAAGTGAGCACAGGGCCTGGGTTCGCTGTGAGCCACAACCCACTCTCTCTTACCCGATTCCTAATGCAGGTGATTGTGTCTGCAGCACCAGGGGCCTGGATAATCCAGGCAAATATTACTAGAATATTCTACAAGTATCACCTACTCCCCGACATCCACCTGTTTTTCACTTCTTGATTCCCTAGTCAGTGGCTTAACAAGATGGAAGCAAGTCCTAAATCTCCAGCCTCTCCGGATTTTGTCTGAAGCCTCTAGAGCAGGTCACCCCCACCTGGGCCGGCTGGACAGAGCATGGAGGGGGCTTCCCACACAACCACCAGAAGCATCTACTATAACGTCAAGGCTGCGCTCACAGTAAGCAAGCGTGGATTTCACACGAGGTGTCACCGTTTTATACGTCAGCCGACTGGACTCCCCAGGGCCAGCATCGTCTACGGATAAGAGTTCTTTCTGCCGCACTGCCAACACTTCGTGATAGCACACGGAAGATGTCTGATGCCCTCCCGGTGCAGCTGCTCCGGCATCGGTCCAGTGAATCAGGCCTGCAGGTGCCCGGGGAGGCCGGGCCGGCTGACGTCCTCCTGAGGCTCATATAGTCTTTGTGCCTCACGCAACTAAAAATAGCTAAATTGAAAATTTTTCAATAGGCCTACATCTTTCTGCATTGGGAAAAATAGTGCCTATTAAATCTCTTTCCAATTTGCTTAGTGTGGCTCTTTCCTTTGAGTATGCTTCTTCTGTTGTTTTTGGTGAGTAACATTGGAATAGAAACCAACTACCCAGTTGGCTCCACTGTCTGAGTTTCTGTACAAAATTTGATGGATTTTTCTTCAAATGGGGAAAAAGACATCTGTGTGGTCTCCCTGAACATCCCAAAACATCCTGCGAGGTAATTCCTTTTACTGCTCAGCCTTACAATCAGATCCATAGGACCTCTGCCTCGCCTAACCTGGTGTGTCAACGTTAGCAGCCTGAAGATCTAAAAACGCAGTTCTGCATATAAGGTCTCTGTGATTTAATCAACACCGGGTCAAGGTTTGATTCCGGGTTGGGCAGCCAGTTAGCCCAGCTGACGCGGACACACAGAAGCAGCGTTTTAGGATTGGGAGTGGTCTGCACAAGTTCTCCCAGGTGCTCCAGCCCTTGGAGGTCTCCCTAACCCGGGAGGGCTGGCTGGGAAAATGGTCGCTAAACCTCTGGCAGGCACGGGAGGTCAGTCAACTCTGCAGAGGCATCCGATGGTTGACCCCAGGCTCTGTCTGGGCCTCTCAGAGGACAAGAATACTCCTTAAAACCTCTGTTTCACTCTTGACCTACGCTGCCTCTGAGGGCAGCAGGTGTCCCTGGACCCTGGGTCCAGAGTGCCCAAGAGTATCGCTGACCCGAGTGGCTGATGGCTGCAGCCCCCGGACACAATCTTCCCAGACGCTCACCGCCCGGACCCTCTTCCTGTGGTCGTCTGGCCTTAAAGCCCACACTCAGACCCCACTGCTGGGTCCAGACTCTGGCTCCACGGCGGACTGCCTGGTGACCTGCACCAGCCACCTTCTCCCTCTGACTCCTACCGACCCTAATGCAGATGATGGGGACTGGCTGCTATCCCTTTCCTAGAATTTGCAAAACCAAGGTTTCTGGAATCTGAGTTTTCCTCCCTCACCTGACAGCGAAGCATGACCTGACCTGACCTGACCTGGTGTGCCGCAGAATGAACAAGAGTCGCAGGGCGGGGGGGGCATCTGCATCTTCACTTTGTGCACATATCACAACAGCATCGTTAAAGACACTGGTCACAGAACACGGCCCTGGGCACTGCAGAGCATTATGTGATGGACGCTGCTGCATGCCCCGTATTACCCACCTGAAATCTGATGAATGCTGGACTCCAAACCTTTCTCTATCTGCAAAGGTTCTACATTAAAAGCCACTGTGGGCTGTGGCACCTCCGTGACCACGCTTTGTGAGGACCAAAAGGGACACTTCTTGCCATTTAATTCATTGGCATATAGTGACTGATCTAAAAGTATTAAAAGATACGTATAGCTCTGATTATTTTTATGGGAGCTGGTATATACTTATCTTCCAGCTGGATCCCCAGTTAGTGACTGCCATTCTGTGAACTCGCTGAATGTAGTCAGACACCAGACCGTGCATTTTTCAGCCACTGGGATCTTTTATGATATGACTCTGGCTGGGGCTATTTGTGTCCCCATGATAAACTCAAGGTCCCTCACAAAACAGAGTGGGTGGTCTGCGAAGATTATAGCATGAACAGATTGACAGCTAACGAAACAGACAGGATGCAACAGCTAGTGGACTCTTAATTCATGTAGTTAATTAACAGTAAGTACATTCCTAAAACATACCCACGAAGCTCTAGATTCCATCTGAACACAAAGACCAAAGCCTTCCGTTGAGCTGTCTGGGACCCCCCGGTGGAATGGATTACGGTCGGAATGGGTTTTTCTAGGTCACCAGTCACAGGTGATGAATGTGCCGTCTTGGTGGGGATATTGGGTCTGCTTAGCAGTGGTGGACAGAGGGTGGGCTTTGATCAGTGGCCAGTCAGCGCACCCTGCTCAGACGAGTTAAACATAGACAGTAAAGTCTAAATTTATCATGAACTGGAACCAGAGAATGTGATTTTTGTCATTCAGGTTTGCAGAAAGATTAAAAAAATACCTCTAGACGTATTGGTATAACCTTACATCCCTGATAATTCTGTGGCTCCAGGGGCCTGGAGGCTTGAGGCTGGCTGCCATCTATTTGTACTGTTAACACCAACAAAATGCTGGAGTTGGGTTTTACTCATGATGAAGTTAAGTACAGTTAATATCGAGATCACTGGTTCATAAAGTTTTTTAGCATCCACCAAAAGCCCCCAGAAAGCTTATTAAACTGCAGAGCGCTGCCCCCCCCCTTAGAGAGGTTCTGATTCTACAGATCGGGGCGGGACCTGAGAACCTGCATGCCTGTCATGTCCCGCGGTGGTGCTGATGGTCCTGGTCTAGGTGCTGCCCCCGAGAACCACTGTCCAGGTGTCAGATGTTGGCCCTTTGTGATTATACTACCGGAGTGGGAGGTGTTTGCATCAAGAGTTTTTCCGGTCTGTTTTTCTGGGCCCAAACATCATATGGAATGTATGGGAAGAAAAATGATTGAAAAATAACAGAAATCAATTAAAAACTAGTTTTAAAAAGTTTAAAAACATTAGTTAGAAAGAGGAACTTACCCCCGCACCTCTTCTCTTCTACACTACTGGATCTCGCCACAGATACTTCTGGGAAAAAAGTAAATCATGATGGGTAAGGGGTGTTGGGAAGGAAGAAACCATAATGATTCTTTTATAAAATGTCCACATTTCGCGTCTTCTGTAAGTCCAAGTTTCAAAAGCGTGATGAATTGTTAAAAATAAAAATTACATGTGTTTCTTTGTTTTAATCAACCTGGGCTGTGTTTGGTCAAGGTCATCTCGATTGGGAAAGAGTGAGATTCATTATCACAAAAAGAAAAGGCTATGGTCCCTGGGGTTGAAACCGTGGCACTGACTTCAAAATAAAGCCCAGGATATGCTGATTTTCTGTCACCATATATTTTTCCAGCTGTTAGTCCCACAGTGTCTGCCTTGGTGTCCCCACCTCTGAGCTCTGGCTGCATCCAAGCCATTGTCAAATTCCCTGCAGAGGGGGCCAATCCGATGGAGCGCGGAGAAAACTGCCGTAACAAAGTCCCCATTCAGAGCTCACTCCTGCTCTTTGCCACGACACACATAAATACACAAATAAAATGCCAACGAGGGGACAGATCCCAAAAAAATGTTTTAACTTACAAGGATCAAACACCATTTCAGAAGACCAGAGATGTGACTTTTTCCTGAATGTTCACTGGGTGACAAGAATTAGTAATATGTCTATGGTGAAGAAGGAAAATGACACAAGAAACACTTGCGGTTCTATACCATATACAATGGAGAGGCTTTATAAGATAAACACTACTGATTTTCTGTAAAATAGAATACCTTTTTCATAAGTGGAAGAAGACAAGGTAATTGCCTATTATCACCTTGTAGGAGGTTGCTCTCTGCTTTGGTCTACATCAGTCCCAAGGCCCCCAGTGGACATGTACAAAGTGATTTATAAGTATCTCACACTGTGCCTACAGTGAACGTGCAACAGATGATGTGCTACCATCGAGAACTAAGTATCGATTTCACCTGGAAAAGCCTATTGCCTCAGGGCCAGCCAGTCTCTTCTCCAAGATGAGCACCATGGTATATTTCCATTTCCCCAAATATATTAAGGTTGCAAAAGAATTGGCTCCTTTTCTCTGTACAGACACAGAGTTACACAAGCATTTAACCTAATGTTAAAATAACAAAATAATCTTAATTTTTTGAGCAAAATCTTCTCCCTGTGTTGTAGTCAGTAAGTTGTAAAAGGCATGTGCTCAAAAAGAATCTTAAAACTCATGGCCTAAATTCAACCCACACTTATCTATAAATCTACTGTCTAATTACCTTGAAACTACAAGAAGTTGATAGGATCATCTCTGTTTCACCAAATACGGCCTCCAAGGACAGGAAGAACTCCCACTTATGACTCATTTCCTCTCTACATAATGGGAATGATTTTGTTCACACTGATAAGCATCTCTGCTCTTACCTGGGATGAAATTGGAATCAAAGACACACGGCCGGCTCTCCGTGGTGTTTCCAGAACATTGGCTGCCCACAGGGAACAGAAGGATGCACTGGCGGGTGCGGACCTGGACTCCAGACACGTCACATTCAGACCAGTCTGACCACTCCGACCAGCTCTCTGCAATGATCAGAAGTGAGGTCAATCAACCCAGAAGTTCCGGAGCTCACATATGGTACTTTAAATTTTCATACTACATTTTTAACGGGTCTGTGTATAAATAAGATGGACAGCGAGCCTCAGACTGCTCCAGTAAGTACATTACACAGGGGCATGGATAAAAGGGCTGGTAGATCTTGATCAGAAATCAAATGTGCTTAAAACACATTTTCTAGAACCCATGTTATTTTACTGCTTTAAAGTCGCTGTATTAGACACTCAGTAAGCTAATTCATGAGGTCTAGCTGTGCAGACCCAGTCAGTGGTGGGGGGACAGAAATCAACGGTGCAAACACCATTTCCCACCTGACAATGCTCCCCAGTGAAACCAGCCGTCAAAGGCTTTACTGCAAAATTCCTCCAGGCCTCAGAGCTGGAGCAAGAAAAATGACAATGTGTGAATGAGAAAGCCTGGATGCTAAAGGGGGTCCGGCTACTTCTGTTATCCTGTGTTTACTGTTGCCTGTGTGCAGGTCAGAGCACGAAGCTTGAGATAAGGCCCAGAGATGAGTGATAGAAGGTCACCTCACCCCAAAGTGGAAAATTTGCGAGGATTTGTTAAATTTGCCCAGGCTTACGGACGTGTGAAAAGAGAGGAGCAACACTTATATTTTAAGGAAGGGGGATAAAAAAAAGAACTCTCAGTATTGTTTGAAAATATTAAACACATTAAAAAGATATGTTTCTATGTGGTTTGCTTTTTTTCTTCTTTTTAGATTTAAGCATCCTCTTTGGATTATAGGGGAAATTTGGAAATCAAACGTGTGCCTTGATTCACTGTAAAGAGATAATACTTTTCCTCCAAAATGTGTCAGGTGTCAGGTTTGGGGATGACTGAGACTCTGGTTTCTAGGCACTTTTCTGTATAAATGGAACCTTCCAGAAAGATCTGCAGAAGCAAGTTAAAAACAAACAGATGAGCATTTCATTCATGAGTCTAAGTTAGAATCAGAAGAGGGTGGTCTCATTCATTCCTAGTGGGCCCTGTTGGGTGGGGAGGCTGTTGCAGTGCCTCCACTGGGCACCCGTGCTAGCCGGCCTTGGAGCTTGCCCGCCCCCGGACCCCTGGACCTGAGGCCGAGTCCTTCACAAGGGCTCTCCTTGATCCCCACTCTGATTGTCAGGTCCCACTACCAGGTTACACCTTTTAATAATACATCGTGATGACTAGTTTCTGTTACTAGCTGTGACACTGAGACGGTGGCCGCTATTTTAAGGCAGAGCAGTGTGGTGTGTAGTCCCTTCACGGATAATAGTGAGGGGATGGAGGTGTCCCCTTCTGTCAGTATTTGCTGTCATGGGCTATTGTCAATTTCAGTTTCTAAACCAGTCGAGGCAAGAGGCGAGTCTGCCCCAGACCTGTGGAATCTTCCAGAAGGCTCACCAGGGCAGGGCTGGGTGTTGCAGAGAGCTTCCTCCGTATGCAGCCCCAGGCAGATGTCTCCTCCGTAGGCTGGCGCTGGGTTTGTGCACGAGCGGGTCCTCATGTAGTGTCCACCGCCGCAGGTCGCCGAGCATTTTGACCAGGGGGACCAGCAGGACCACATGCCATCCACTGGGAAGGGACACAAAGGCGTATCACTTCTGAACTCCTCGTCTGGCCAGCCTGATGTGGCTGCAGATGCCGCGTGCGCCGTGGGAAGGCATCTGTGCACCCCTGACGGCCCCCAGCACTGCCCGGCCTCTTCCTCCTGCCAATGAAGCCAGTTCTGCGTATTTCTCCCTCTGCTTTCTCAGTTCCCCTTACCTGCTGTCTCAGGAAATATTTCCAAGCATATACTGTGCAAGCATGTAGACAGCTGGGGAGTGCACTGCATGTAATACAAAGTCCCCGTTCAGGGCGGGACCGTGAACTACATCTGTGGTCATTTCCGGGGAGGAGTGAGTGCTCACCTTTGCTAACCAGAGTCGACCTACAGACAAGGATCAGCAGCTGCAGACACAGGCTTCCTTGATAAGTGCATTACGACCTGCTCCGTGACAGGAGGACAAAGGAAAGCTAACAGGCCCTGGCAGGAGCTGTGAAGGACGCTTCTAGATGGGGGCACCCAACAACCGGACTAGGCATACACCATGCCGACTTGGAAGTGTGTGGACAGGAGACTAAAGACGGGAATCCCAGTATCTGCAGCCAGACTTCAGGTGACAATGCAGGTGAGTTTTACGGTATGACCATGAGGCATGGCAGGTCCTATGGCTGCAGGTGGCCCCCCCACGCCTCCTGATGCCTGTGCCCAGGCCTCTGGAAGGCAGGAGTCCGCGGCCCGCCTCCTCTGGGACCTCAGGGCCCTCGCCTTGCATTGGCTGCTGTTGCTAAAACAGACACGTCACCCGGCTTCGATCTGTGACACTGTTGTATCTGACCTGCTGTTTATCTTATTCCTGAAGGATTTCCCTCTTGCAAGCCAGCCCCAGATTTTGCTGAGTCTCACAGCAATGACTTTCACCAGTGGGCAAAAACAACCATGACCACAGCTAACTAAGAAGCTGACGACAGACTCACTATGACCACACGTAGTGAGTTTCATAGTCCATGTTCTCTGTATCCTACATAAGAAAAAACAAAACAAAACAAAACAAAAACCCAAAAAAAACAAGAAAACAAACAGAAGCCACCTTGAAATGCCAACATCATTCAGGACCCATGGTTGTTTTGGCTACAATCATGTTGTTTGTGTTCTAACACACCCACCAGGATTTAATATGTCTTTATGGAATAATATTTTTCTTTAGATACAGGCATAGGTAAAAAAAAATTCTTGAGAAACCTAAGAGGAATTTAATTAAAGAATTTTTTGAGAAAGAGACAGAGACAGAGCATGAGTGGCAGAGAGAGAGAGAAGTAATCTGAAGCAGGCTAAGGCTGTGAACTGTCAGCACAGAGCCTGACAAGAAGCTTGAGCCCATGAACCATGAGATCATGACGTGAGCTGCAGCCAGACTTAACCGACTGAGCCCCCCAGCCCCCCTCATTTTTATTACGGGAAAAAAATCCAAACCATTTGAATCCGATTTTAAAATGAATTTGTGACCTAATTGGGAACTTTGTGATTCAAAAGTTTATACATTTTACTTAACAGGCAATATGACTGGAGCATAAGGGAGAACCTGTCAGATCTCACTGGCTGTCATATCAGCAAAAGGAGGAAGGCGTATGTTTGCCTAGAATTGTGTAAGTTTCAAAATTCCTCTCCCACATCTTTTTTTACAGAGGGGATGCTCGCTGGCTGGTTTTCTCTGGGCTGAAATTTGGTCTCTATGCTTGCACCCCCTCAAAAGGTGCCCATAAGTCGTAGTGCCTTAGAATAACAGGGTGCTGGAGAGGGGCACTTGTGGGGAAGAGCACTGGGTGTTATATGGAAACCAACTTGGTAATAAACTATTAGTAAAAAAAAACCAAAAGAATAACAAGTGTCAAAGCGCTTGGATGTCTGAGTATATACAGGGAAGTCTGGAGCTCAGAAGGGTCTACTGACTTGTCTAGATGGTTCCAGAGCCCAATTTAGAACCAACTAGGTGATCTGAGGATTCTTCACTTTAAAAAAAAATAATGTTTACTTATTTTTGAGAGAGACAAGAGTATGAGTGGGGAAGGGCAGAGAGAGACAGAGACATAGAATCTGAAGCAGGCTCCGAGCTGCCAGTACTGAGCCCGACGCAGGGCTCGAACCCACAAACTATGAGATCATGACCTGAGCTTAAGTGGGACACGTGACTGACGGAGCCACCAGGGGCCCCTCACGTTTGTATCTCATGATAGACCTGCTGACCAATGACTAACAAGCATTTGAAACAATGCTCAACATCACTAATTATCAGGGAAATGCAATTCAAAACCACAGGATGGAGTTTATAAAAAGAATGACAAGTGGATAATAATGTTGGTGAGAATTTGGAGAAATTAGAACCCTTGCACACTGTTGGTGCAAATGCAACTGGTGCAGCCACGAGGGAAAGCACTACGGTGGTTCCTCAAAAACTGAAAATCAAGCGACTGTATGATCCAGCAGTCCTGCTTCTGGGTAGAGATAACCAAAATGACTGACGTCAAGATTTCTTTCTAATTTTTTTAATGTTTTTTATTTATTTATGAGAGACAGCACAAGCAGGGGAGGGTCAGAGAGAGAGGGAGGTACAGAATCTGAAGCAGGCTCCAGGCTATAAGCTAGCTGTCAGCACAGAGCCCGACGCAGGGCACGAACTGCGAGATCATGACCTGAGCCAAAGCAGGACGCTCAATCGACTGAGCCATCCAGGGGCCCGACATCAAGATTTCTACTAGATACCTGCATTCCCATGTCCACTGAACACTATTCACACAAGCCAACAACATGTTGGTGTGGAACGTGAGTCTGTAGTTAACAGTACTGTCTTGTGCTGTCTGAACAGCGCTGAATGAGCAGTATGATCTTTTAATAATGATTTGTTATGTCTTTGTTATCTCATGGGGGTGGCTGTCATATGAAATATCCTTACTACAATAAGAAAAGGTTAAACATTTTAAAAACAAACCAAAGATTAAGTGCTTTCATTCACAATCATTTTATTTTATAATCATGAAGGATCCAACGGTCACACATAGCGAGGAGTCAATGAGCTTCTACATACGACCTGCCTGGTGGTACTTCAAACAGAATTCGCTCCTATCCACACTGCAACCGATATGCTAAGCATCGTCTGATCTCCTCTGACAAATACCTCGAGTCCCAAACACACCAACTGGCCTCTGAGTGTCAGGAAAAACTCTCCGGGCGCAAGCCTGTTTGTTGTTTGATAGAGAGAATGTTGTTCTTGCTCGAAATGTGAACAGTTTGTGGGTTCCCCAAACTGGGTTTGCAATGGAACCCAGTTGCTAGAACATTCCCACTTGTCAGTTTAAGCCACGAGATCACATGGTACCTCCACCACTTGCCGTTACAGGTGCATTCCCCTAAGGGATGTTTAAGGGCAAATAGATGCTTTCTGTACCAAGGGAAGTCCAAGGAAAACCCACCCACTTCATCCCAGCAGGTAGTAGCCCTGGTCTGTCACTGTCCAATGCCCCCAGGCCAATTTGACCCTGCAACTTGCTTCCTGCCATCTCAGCCTCGTGCTGACATTACAAATCTCAACCTCCTTCTGGAAGCAGTGACTGAGGATAAGGAGGATGGTGCTTTGTGCTGGATGAAAAATGATCCTGAGTATTGAAATACCATTTTGTGTTAGGAAGGCTCACGTAATTCCAAAACAGAAATTGCAGAGTATTAAAGACGTCCACGACGTAGCCTTCGCGGCTGGGAAGCAAGCAGAACCTGGCCAGGAAACGAGACCAGGAAGCCAAGAAAACCACATGAGTGTAGCCACTTTGCTAGGCATGCAAGCACGCGCACCAGGGGAACTGGGCTTGGCTGAGCACAGGACATCTTCCGCTTCTGCTACATAAACTAGGCTGGGCTAACAAAACTACTTCACTAGTGAAAATAATAACTCGCTCACTATTGCCCCTGGTCCTCACCGCCAGCATGGAGGGTATTCTAGAAATGCGGGACTGAAGTGCAGAGGGGGAAGGGAATGCATGGGGAGTGGGCCTGGTGGGCTAAACCCAGGACTGGGCACAGTGTAGGGTTTCCCACAACTCATGTCCTGTCACTAAGACTTCTGTGGGAATCTCCTCCTGGCCTAGAAAGACCAGCTCATTGGAAGATCAGATAAATATATGAAAGCTCACATCCCAGGTTTTTTTGCAAGGATCAAAGCAGTTAATTGTAGGGAACTGTTTTTGAGCAAATGAAATGTATAGATTTTGTAAACTTCATAGAAGAGGATGCCAATTCGTGTTCTGGCTGAATCTTGCACCCACTATGGAAATATAAGAATGACAGTCACAGGAAGTACAATTACTAGCAATCTAAAGAGCAAACCAAAATGCAATGATTAACGTCTGAGTGTCAGGCATCCTGAGGGCTGTCGGAGATATCAAGCCCTACCTTTCTAGTTCTCCAAGACATGGGCATGTTTGACCTTGATTCCACAGTGTCCCGAGGCCTGGGCCACACGGGTCTTCACTGTACTATCGCTGGGCTCTGGGCTCCTCCAGGGACCCCTGGACAGAAGTTTCCTGCACCAGCCACCCCTACTCCAATCCTTGGTGCTCCTTCTGGACAGAACCTATGTCTCATGAATTTTTTTGTGTGTCACCTGTGCTTTACAGAACAAAGTGGGGGCTCAAGGACTTCACGAAGAGAAAGGCATCATGGGTGTCTAACACGTTCTCTAAAGAACGCACATCTGCCCCACTCATCATTTTGATCCAGAGTCTGCCCTTCCATTGGAGTCTCACTCAGTGTTCCTCCTCCATCATACGTATGGTTTTCATAAATATACATAGAATCTTATTTGAATGTGAATAGTGGTTAGTAACAAGGAACTACCTGTTGATTCCACGAATCCTTACTTCTGAAATAAACATGGATTGACAAAAGGCGTGAAGAAAGACCAACCTATTTCTCAGTGTTGGAGGAAAATTACGAGGGTGAAGTTACCAGAAGATCAACCCACAGAAGGGGAGAAAGAATCATTTCAACATGATCTCAACTTTACAACCTTATTGCAGTTTATTACACAGATTGGAATTGGGAGATCAAATTTTTCATTGATGTAAAGGATTTTCCATTAATCAAGTCATTGATTTTCAAATTTAATCATAATGAGAAAATGTATTTTTAAATAAGATACAGTGCCCGTTTGTAGCTGTTCTTTCCAGACCCAGTAGGACTAAGGATGAGTAAATTCACAGGGAGGAGAGTGTCCTAAATGAAGTAAAAATAGCCCTATTGCTGGATTAACAGCTTGGCACCTACATTCCTGAGTGCTGCCAACCCCTCCCTGGCAAGTTCCATCCCATTGTGTATTTAGGAATTTTCTACAAGGTGGGAGAGAAGATGGACATTTGCCCAATTCAGTCCCCTGAACTTGCTCATTCCCAAGTGGAGTGACGGGGGCCCCTCTGAATATTTCCATAACCCTCTGGAATTTTGGCTTTCAGAAAGAAAATGAGGATGGAGCTATTTCAAGACATTAAGGTTATGCACACATGGTACTGGCTTGACCATCAAATTGACTAAAATGAAAACAGCCCCCAAGTCATGTTAAAGGGTGTCTCTAAGACGGGCCTGAGCCTTACACTCAAGGCCCAGAGCAGCATCCAAACATTTGCAGGCTTGTTGACAGTGATGAGGGCTCATGTCTGGAACGGGGGGATGTGTGGGTGGGTGGAGGGATCCTGACATTCCCATCACCCTCCCTGTTCAGTTTATAACACGGATCCTAATCTAATGATGTCACCAACGAACACTCTCCCAGCTCCGGGAAGGAATCCTACTCTCTGTGCTGGGGCTGTGGGAAAGAACCGGCTCTGTGACCTTTCCCACCGTCTCAGCATCATTTGGTTGGAAGAGCCGAGGGGCTGAAGGGAGAAGTCTCTGGAGGCTGGAGAAATCCAGGCAGAGACAGCTGAGGAGGAGTGGAGCAGCCATAGGAACAAGGGCATTATTGGGATTCTTGGCTACAAAGTTGAGAACTCTGTATTTTCAGTTTAATGTACATTTATTCATCCAGCTGCCCATCCATCCAACTATCCAACCACCAATTTATCCACTACCCATCTATCATCCATTCACCCATTTATTCATCTACCAGTCCACCCACCACCCATTCACCCTCCCGCCTACCCACCCATCCACCATCTATCCATCACTCATCTATCCATCCATCCACCTATCTATCCACCCACCAATTCACTCAGCACCCTTCCACCATCTGTCCATCTATTTGTCCGGTCACCCATCCAACAAATGCCCACTGAGCACTGCTGCAAGCCACTTACTTGCTCAAGGAACTAAGAAACTTATTTGTACCTGTTGAAAACGATGCTATATTTTCACAGGCTTCTGTACCTTTGAAAACACTGTGCCTGGTGTTTGGAATGACCCTCCCCTACTCTGCATCCCTGCTTGTCTAGTTGGCCATCTCCTCTCTGTCCCTCAGGACCCAGTTCAGGGGCCACCTGATCGGGTTCACCACCATGATTCCAGCTCAATGGGTCCTTGGCTGATGTAGTCACTACATCTTGTCACTGGCCTAATAGTCAGTGACCATATTGGGTGGACATTATTCCCAAGGTGCCTCCTCACTAAACTCTAGGTTCCTTTCTTTCCTAGACCATGTCACTGTGCCCACGGGGAATCCTGTGAATGGTGCACATGAATAGGTGGGCTATCCAGAAATGTTTGCTGACACAATTGAAGGAAGGAAGGAAGGAAGGAAGCAAGGAAGCAAGGAAGGAAGGGAGGTCAAGTAACTACAGACTTGTTTTCTCATCATTCCGTGAAGGATCACTGAGAGCTGTTTCATGGGTGCCAGGCCTATGCTGGGAGCAGGTCTGTCACAGAAGTCCCTGCTGTCCTTGAGCCTTCACTCAACAGAGCCAAAGGCAGCTCGCACAGACGTAGACAGCGTTTGGGTGACTGTGTGGCATTGATGACAGGCTCTGACCATGAGAACATCAGGTGGAAGCAAGTCAGGTGCCAGAGCCACATCCAGAGCTGTGGCAGGGGGGACACAGAGGCTGGAGAACTGACTATGACAGACGGTGCTCAGGGCTGTGTCTGCACACAAGGCATCTTGTCTGGGAGGATGGAGGCTCTTTAAGCTCATTTATTAACCCTGTTACTGCTTCGTTTGGGAGTTCGTGGAATGAGACACCAGGTCTCAGGACGTGGATAACACAGCTTCTCTTGGCCTCCAGGAAGAAGAGTGTGTGTTTAGAGGACTGAACTCAGCACAAAGTGGAGGCCTGCTGACTGACTGAGGACATGAGGCGCTGGTTGGTTGGCGCTTGGTGGGTCATTCTTGATACCTGTCACCCTGGGGGAGGAGTCTGTGGTATAATCGGGGGGGGGGGGGGGGGGGGGGGGGGGGGGGGGGGGGGGGGGGGGGGGGGGGGGCGGCACCTGGGTGGCTCAGTCTGTTAAGCCTCTGCCTTCAGCTAGGTCATCATCTCACAGTTCCTGGGCTCAAGCCCAGCATCAGGGAGGGGAGGGGGAGGGCTCTGTGATGCTCAGAGCCTGGAGCCTGCTTTGGATTATGTATCTCCCTCTCTCTCTGGCCCTCCCCTGCCCACGCTGTCTCTGTCTATCAAAAATAAATTAAAAAAATTTTTAAAAATTGAAAGTGGGGGCGACGTCCCAGGACTGCTGGGCCCATCAGTTTGGGAGGAAGCCAGCCTCCAGTTTGGAGGACACACAGTCTCTCTCCAAGCCAGGACAGCAGGGCCGACTTCCCCATCAGGCACGATGCCGAGAGCCCAGGACCTTTATTGGTGTTCCCAGCAGCGATTTAGTTACTTTTAAATAAGGAGACAGAGAGGCGTCTGGGTGGCTCAGTCAGTTAAGCAGCCGACTCTTGATTCTGGCTGGGGTCATGATCTCATGGGCAGCTCTACCTGACAGCTCAGAGCCTGCTTGGGATTCCCTCTTCTCTCTGTGCCCCACGCTTATTCTCTCTCTCAAAATAAATAAACTTTAAAAAAAAAAAGTCAGGAGAAATAAATTCATATAATCCAGCCTAGGTTATATCTGTCTGTTTTACCACTGCAGTTAAGAAATACAATCAGTGCTGGGGCGCCTGGGGGGCTCAGTCAGTTAAGAGTCCGACTTCACCTCAGGTCATGATCTCACGGTTCGTGGGTTCGAGCCCCGCATTGGTCTCTGTGCTGACAGCCCAGAGTCTGGAGCCTGCTTCAGATTCTGTGTCTCCCTCTCTCTCTGCCCCTCCCCCACTCATGATCGGTTTCCCTCTGTCTCAATGATAAATAAACATAAAAAATTAAAAAAAAAGAAATATAATCTGTGATTTTTACATACGTCTCATCTCAAGAATAAAGCCAGGGAAACTGTGCGAGCCTCCCTAAATTAGAAGGGCTTCAAAGGCCCTTGATTTTTCAGACGTTTTCCAGATTACTCAACCCACTCACCTGGACAGGGCAGAATGTTGCACTCCTGGTATTCCAGGGAGGGGCCCAGGCAAGGCAAGCCCCCATACTTGGGCTCGGGGTTGTTGCAGACGCGCTTCCGGTTCCGGATGCCCCTGCTGCAGTCGCGGCTGCATTGTGACCACGATGTCCAGGCTGACCACGCCCCGTTGACGGTGTGGGCGGAGTATCTCCCGGCTCGCAGGAAGTCACCAGAAAGGCCTGCCAAGGAAAGGGGCCAAAGTGTGATTTTATTAGAAGTCCTCAGAGGAAGCTCAGTGCAAACTAACCTCACTGCCTCCGCTGCCTGCTTCGTTTCTAGAACTACACTCTCAGCATGGGTTGAATACTTTTGATGCTTCAAAACCCAAATGCAGGCGAACCATAATCTCCAAGCTTCTTTCTCCGTGGCTGCTACTGTGTAGGATGCAGCTGAGAACTAGATTTGTAGTCGTGGTCACTTTCTTACACAAGGAACGGGTCTTGGGGTTGCGGGTCACTTATTTTCCTGAGAAACTTCTTCCAAAGAAAACACCACTTTTTCACTTCCCCGAGGGAAACCTACGACAAAACCTTAGATTTTGTCCAGGACGAGGAGATACCCACCACTGGGGACATTCATCTGGAGAAATGAGGCATGATTCAGACATTTTTCTAAACCCATTCCTTTATCTGTGAGCCTTTCTGAAGTAAAATAACACTGGTGACAGTTTCAGAGTTAATTTGGAGTTAACTGCTTCGGAATCCCAGGCCATGGAGACACAGGTCTGTTCATGTACGGGGCAGAGCGCATGACCCGGAACTGACCACATCCGTGAATGGACTTGCCCCGTGGCCATGCTCCCATGCGGTTCCGCGCACACTGACCAGCAAGCGTGTTTCAGGGACAAATGTGGTGGTAAGAGCAGCGGCAGCAGTGACGAAATGTCTCGTTAGGAACGGGCTCTGCCTATGTTCCGTGTGTCTGCTCTGCCCTGAGCGCTCTACCCTGGGGAAGTCACTTAACTAGCCACAGTCAAAATTCCTGTTGGCTTTGGTGAAAATGGCTGCTGGCTTACAATATTAAATATATTCAGTATTCTCTCAGATGCTGGCAATGTGATGTGGGTTTTAACAAAAACTCTCAGGACGCGGCAAAGTTCCCGGGAGGTGTGACGAAGCAAATGCACTAACAGTCCTGCTGCTAAGCTCCTCTGTAGCTAAAAACTCTGGCTCAGAAACCTAGGACGGAGGCTCTTTTGAGAAAATGGATTAGAAATGTCTTTCTGTGATGAACCAGTAGTCTGTGGCTAATCAATATAGAAGCAACTATGCACAAACAAACCTCATTTTGGGCGGTTAGAGGCAAAGAAGTCCAATACTGTATTTCCAAGATGTCAATACCCAAATGTGTGGATGGTCATTAGAACCAGAAGCCCTGAAGACACAAGGCAGATGAATACTTGACCACCATATACGTTTGGAGGAAATATGGGATATCTTTTACAAATGTGTATCAAATTTGTTCTTAGTTTATATTATTATCATTGAAAAGAAATATCAGCTCTGGTTTTATATGTATCTGAGAATGAAAGGGTTAAAAAATAGATGTTCGGAAAAGACAATGACATTCCTGTAGGGACACACTGCCATTCATTGTCTCTTTTCCACTTAGATGTCATCAGAAAGAAGACTATTCACCGCCTGCTCTGAAATGAGAAAAAGAAGTGAATGACTTGGAGACGGGGTTGCCAGACTTTGCAAATAAAATAGAGAAAGCTCAGTGCAATCTGAATTTCAGATGAACAACAAGTAATATTTTAGGGTAAGTATGTCACAAATATTGCATGGGTCCTACTTATCCAAAAAAGATTCAATGGGGCGTATTTATATTTAAAAAATTCTGAAAAATATTTGAAGTTCATCTTTAACTAGGGATTTTGCAGTTCATGTCATAATGTTGAGACAGCACAGGCTCACCCCTTGTGGAGTGCGGGTCTTTCAAACGGGTCCTCAGCTCTCTCTTGATATTCCATCTTGTATCTTTTCTTCTTACAGTAGGGTTCACAGAAAAGGAGTGAATATCATCCTGCTTGATTTTCTACATGTATAGTATTTGCCTTGTGTAAATTGTTGACCTATTCACACAAAATTTTCCACTAAAGCAGGCTTTTTTTTTTTCCTCCAGAAATAATGAACAAGCTTATAGTTGGTGAGCTACAGTGAGCAGGATGGTTTGAGACCAGGAGATAGTTAATGTCGGAGCATCCAACCAGGTGTGGCTCTCAAGGGCGACTGCCAGGCCTCCAGTCCCGTGGGCTGGCAGATCCCAGCCGCGCCTGCTGTCCAGCGGGCTCCCGGGAGGGGGCCTGGACATCCGTGACCAGGGTGCCACCGGGGACCCTCACGTGGAGCCGCTGGGGAGCCATCTCCCTCCGGCAGTGCAGGCGGACGCTTATCACACCCGCATGAATTTATCCCGGCCACGTCAGCCCAACATGGCGACCGCCTCGGGGGCTCGGTGAGGCCACCCACTCTGGGTCTAGGGAGCCTTCTTTAAAAGTGACACTGATCGACCTATGAGTGCAAACATATGGTATCTATCCTTCTCTGCCTGACTTATTTCGCTTAACAGGAGAAACCTAACAGAGAACCATAGGGAGAGGGAGGGGAAAGAGAGCTGGGGAGAGTGAGGGACACAGATCATGAAAGACTACTGAATACTGAAAACGAACCATGGACTGAAGGGGGAGGGGGAGGAAGGGAAGGGTGGTGGTCATGGTGGGGGGCACTTGTGGGGAGAAGCACTGGGTGTTATATGGAAACCAGTTTGAAAATAAACTATTAAAAAAAAGTCACACTGATCGTGACTGTGCCTTCTATGCCACACTCATGTTGGGACGATACGGTGGCATCCTAAACACAGAAGTGCCAAAGAGCAGTCCAGGTGCACGATCTCACCGTCGCTGTTCTCACCCATCATGCTCTAAGAGCCCTCTGTGAACATCTCTTTCCTTTTCTGAATTGGATGGATTTTGTGAAAGTAGATGAGTGAGGCAGAAGTGATGAATCAGAAAGCAGAAATGAAGCTCTCTGGGAAGGCCAGGCTCACCCCGATTCCTGCAGTAGAGACAACTGAGCTCCAGGGGGAGCAAGTGAGTTAGCAGAGATGAGCTGCCCACTGGGGGGTTGGGGGGAGCGTGGAGGGTGCCTCTTCTTCAATATGGTATTGAAGGGATTAAAAGGGCAGAGCAATTTCAAAGACCGTTAAAGGATCCTCACAGGCTGAACTTTATAGCAGAAAGATCCTTCTATAAAGAGAAACACAGAGATGCACTTTCCTGGTCTTTGTCCAGTTTGGGGATAATCCAAGGAAAAGCTTATTTGCAGCTTACACTTTAGTGCCAGAGGATTCGTGGTGTATTTTCTGATATTAAATACATGTCCCCCAAACTATTCTGGATCTAGTGCGAAGGCAGTGCTATTCTGAGGGCTGAATCACAGGACCACCTGAATATAGAACTCTTTGCCATCCATTTGCTACAAAAGGCATTTGTGCACTTGTGGGATCGCTGTTCTAGATTGCTGAGGGGAAAGTAATCAAAAGGCAAAGGGTCCCTTGCTCAGCTGTGACCTTAGAGACGGGCTACCGACCCCCCGACCCCCGTCTGTGGGAGTCGGTCCTTCCCGGGAGCGGCTCACCATCCCCTCGCCCCCCGCCCCCGCCCCTGTCTGTGGGAGTCTGTCCATCCTGGGAGCGGCTCCCCGCCCCCCTCTCCCCGTCTGTGGGAGTCAGCCATCCCGGGAGCGGCTCACCATCCGTAGAGCAGCCGCTGGTGCCATCGCTGGAGCAGTAGCGCATCTCGATTCTCTGTCGTCCCACCTCCAGCAGATTGGGGTCCGGCAGGCGGGCTTTGCACGTGTAGCGGAATCGCTGCTCATAGTGGCCCCCGTTGTCCGAGATGTTGACCGGTGTCCAGGGCGTCCAAGGCGTGGTCTTCTTCAGCTCGGGGCACGGGTTGATATTGCAGGGCTGGTACTCCTGGGGGAGAAGGGGGGTGGCAGGTGCTTATCACAGGACATAAACTGAGTCCCGGGCTGCCTTCCTTCAATGAAAGACAGGGCTCTCTACGACTTCACGTCCTGACACCCACCCACTACTCTACGAAGTGAAAAACTCAGTTTTGTCAAATTGGGCATTGGAGAGCATATTCAGGGTTCAGGTCAGGCACAGAAGGAATCTGCTCAGGGGCACCTGGGTGGCTCCCTCGGCTAGGGGGTCGTACTCTTGATATTGGCTTAGGTCACAGTCTCAGGTCAGAGAGATGGAGCCCCACACCTGGCTTTGCGCTGACAGCACAGAGTCTGCTTGGGATTCTCTCTCTTTCTCTCTCTCTCTCTCTCTCTCTCTCTCTCTCTCAAAATAAATAAACTTTGAAACAAAAGAAGGAATCTGCACAGTTTATCCTGTGTCAACAAGGAGAATGAGACAGTAAAAGTCACCATACGTGAATAAGAATGATGAGCCCATAAAACTCATCATCTTTCCTTCACCTGATAAATAACCAAAACTGCTGATTGTTCCAATGTTAAGCTTAGCTGTTTTTTGTTTTTTTTTTAACAGCTTAAATAATGGAACCAAAACATTTTTTTTGGACAACTTAACGCTCAGAGAGATTTAGTGAATATTTTAAACTCTGGGATCACAGATTCTAAGCATAAGAGTAGTGGAGTATCCAAATGAAACACACAGTATGTAATAATTTCCTTTTTAAAACAATGTTTATTTGTTTGTTTGTTTATTGAGAGAGAGAGTGCAAGTAGGGGAGGAGCAGAGAGAGGGGGACAGAGGATCTGAAGCAGGCTCTGCACTGACAGCACAGAGCCTGATGCGGGGCTCCAACTCACGGACTGTGAGAGCATGACCTGAGCCGAAGTTGGACGCTTAACCGACTGATCCGCCCAGGTGCCCCTGTAATAAGTTCTAGAGTGGAAGTTCCACAGCATTTCCCTCGATACACCTCTGTTTCTCCTCCCTTTCCTCACTGCCAGGCATGTCCCTTGTAAGCCCAGGTGTGGCGTCCCGACCACTGAGCAGACTACATATGAAGCTGGAAGGTGTGGCAAAGGGGCATGGGGTGTGGTGGGGGGGGTGTGGAACTCAGGACTACAATCATTAAAATTCTTAAAGATTTATTCGTCAAGAATTCTAAACATAAAAAGCACTACATATGTGGGGTACAGGGTTTGACCTTGGACACAGCACTACCTTAATGTTCTTCCATTTCACAATAAAGGGTGTTTCCTGAGGAAAACCCAGAATACTTAATACACCCAGTTATGGCCATATTTTAAACTCATTTTTATCAATGCTAAACATAAGTGTTGAATAGCCCTCTAAGCTTTCTTATGAGAAAGAGAACCACTCTATCTTTCCCCATACCTTTTTTTTAATGCTTATTTATTTTTGAGACAGAGAGAGAGAGAGAGAGAGTAGAGGAGGCAGGGCAGAGAGAGAGGGAGACACAGAATCAGAAGCAGGCTCCAGGCTCTGAGCTGTCAGCACAGAGCCCAACACGGGGCTCAAACTCACGAACCACAAGATCATGACCTGAGCCGAAGTTGGACACTTAATCAACTGAGTCACCCAGGCACCCCTCCCCCATATCTTCTAGTCGAATATTTGCACATATATCCCACAGATCTCACAACTGGAATTTTCCAGGATCAGGTGTTATCCGTTAGCTGTGCACTATGGAGAAAAGAGGGGCTGGCCCTTTACTCCCTTCCCACCCCGTGTCTGGAACATTGTTGAGGACTTCCCATCTCCTATCATCTGAATGCGGTTATGAAGTTCTTTTGGTTAGATCAAGATCCAGCATTTTCACTGCTAAGTAGGCGGATACCAACCACAACCGACTGGGTGGCAAGCTGATCGGTTGCTGTTTCTTATCCGGGTCCCTCGCACACCAGAGTTTTGGGGGTGGTTGTATAGATTTCATGAATTCACCATTAATTCATCCCTGCTCCAACCAGGGATTCAGACCCAGTAAGAATGGTCTTTGTTGCTTTATGCTTTGAAAGAATACTCCTCTAATATGATATTAGAGTTTCCAACAGGAGAGAGAGTAGCCAAGTGTGTCCACACTGCCAGCTCTCTCTGGAAGCCTATTAAAATACCTACCTTGGGGCACCAAGGTGGCTCAGTCGGTTAAGCGTCTGACTTTGGCTCAGGTCATGATCTCACGGTTCGTGGGTTCGAGCCCTGCGTCAGGCTCTGTGCTGACAACTAGCTCAGAGCCTGGAGCCTGCTTCAGATTCTGTGTCTCCCTCTCTCTCTGACCCTCCCGTGCTCACACTGTCTCTGTCTCTCAATAAATAATAAAAAAAATTACATAATAAAAAAATAAAATACCTATCTTGTCATGGTTCTAATTGTTCTAACTGCTTCTCTGTACCCAGAATCCATTTTGTAAAGAATTTTATAAGTAATGCTCAGGAAGTCTTCATGTTTGTGGCATCACTGGGCTTTAGCAGAGAATCTGGAAAGTGTTTCTCTGATTTAATACCTTCTAGCCATTCCTTCCCCGCCCATGCCAGTGATCCTCATCTCCACACCAACACACCCGGAAGACAGATGACTTCATTTTCCTTTGTTTATAGCATCTTTTATTACGATATTATTTGGAAACTGCTCCCAAAATGAAAAAATAGCCTCAACGAATGCCATCAACCCAATTGCATGAAAAACTAGATAGAACACACTTGAGCTCTCTCGTTTTCTCTCGAAATGGAAGCCACATAAGAGGAAGACAATAAACCCTTGTCTGGGGTGTTCCAGGCTTACAGTGTGACAGCACTGCCATCCCCAGATTGAAAATGCCACATGCCACCCTCACCCTCTTCATCAGTCTGTGCCAGCCTAGCTGGGCAAGGGTCCAGGGCTCCGTGCTGAAACGGACTCAGAACATGTGTGGTTTATGGACTCCTGCTTAAAAAATGCAGGTCTTTAAGCCTTAATAAGTTCAATGTCACCTATAAAACAGTAAGACCCCCACATCTCAATCAACAAACATACAGGATGCTCCCAATAACTCTTAGCTTCTGTATGTTAGCAATTTCACAGTTTCTATGGAGGTGAAGTTTCATTTTTGAAATATGTGACTAGCAAATATGTTCAAAAGCTGGCTCAAGGAGCTGAGGAGGCCTCCATGTGCTGGTGACACATTCAGCGGGGCAGGGGGTCACGTGCCCCAGGGGTGGGCCCAGCTCCCAGATAAAGATCATTTTGGGCCGCTTAGATCTAGTCTCTGATAACAAAGTTTGTTCTTCTGTTCATTGTCTCTTCATCGTATGAAGTTTACCGTGAGACTCAGAACTTCTTTTTCCACCTGCTTTTCGAGGTTTGATTATGATGCATTCCTTTAACCTATCAAATTATGAAGTGGCGAGAGATGGCAGGACCAGTCAGTTGTATATTAGTGGCCAAAAGTATCAAGGGATTTGATTCAAGGGGGAGTGGTCCCGCACCTTAGCTGAATCTGCAGACTACCACGTGCTGAAAACCCCCACGATAACGACCCGACCCTGCGTGGAATGTGAACGGCATTACACCTGATGCTAAAAGTAGAAATTGTTTTTCAAGACGTTTCAGGGAGCTAATGACTATTACTTGTCACATGGGATTCTTGATATTCTGGTAGCGATCATCAGGTAAGAATGGTTACTAAAATTAATCCCGTTTTCTGCGTATATCTCTGAAGAAACTGAAATTGGGGTCTTAGACTGATGCCTTCACTCCCATGTTTATTGCAGCATGACTCAAAGTAGCCGAATATGGAGACCAACTAAGTGTGCATCTGAGATGAATGGAGAAATAAGATGTGGTATGCTGTGTGAATATCATGTGTAATATACAATAAAATGGATAATAAACAATATATACTATAATATATACTATTAGTCAGCCATACAAGGGAAGGACTTTCCCCACATATCCAGGCTTTTCTGCTTCCAGGTAGATTATTTTGGTCTTATGAGGCTTTCAAGGCTTATGGCCAATGATAATAGTTATCACTGGATAGACTTCATTCTAGAACATTC
The DNA here is from genome assembly GCF_006229205.1 of Suricata suricatta. Classification (NCBI taxonomy): domain Eukaryota; kingdom Metazoa; phylum Chordata; class Mammalia; order Carnivora; family Herpestidae; genus Suricata; species Suricata suricatta. The sequence continues at coordinate 141,392,892 of NC_043705.1, read as the reverse complement.
TACGGCCTTCCTTAAGAACAAAGGAAAAACACAGTTACTAGGTTGTCAGCCATCCTATATTTAAATCGAATTCTTCTACAGACATACACCGGCAGTGTCACGAAACTCCATGCAACATGTGAAGGAACACAGAACCCAAGCTTGAAGGTCTTCCCCACCTTCTCCCATGACAGACCTTTCATGCGTATGTCACAAGGTGGTAACAAGGGTCAACTGAAATCATTAATATGCAAACACTTGATAAACCACAGGAAGCCACATGAATGTGAGATATTGGTATTACTTCATGGGGAAACCAAAGTCTAACATGGATAGTCTGTCCCATTTCACTTTCCTTGACTCCAAGCCACTGAGAAAATCCTCAGCAAAAAACTGATCTCCAAACCTGAGTATTGTTTTCGATTTATTTCACCAAATGTATCAGCCCAGTATTACCATTTAGAATGGAAATTTGTTCTCTGAAAAGTCCCTGCAATAAGGCTAAAGAAAGAGTAAATGATATTTTCTGTACAAAGAAAAGAAAGAGCAAATGGGAATGTTCAGAGGGACTTTTTCTTGCCACAGGGTAGATCAGGCCCTCAGAAGATATTTGTTGAAATAGCTCCTTTAATTCCACTACTGTTGGCTAGTGTTCACAATGATACCATACATAAACTTTAGGGGTGGTGAAGTCAGCAAAGCCTCATCGAAGAATAGCAGGTATGACTGGGGAGAAGGCTACTCTATCCGGCAGCTAGATATCATCATCTCTGAGAGAAGAAGCCAGGGAGAGCAAGCTGGACCGTGGAACAAGCAGGACCACAGAAGCCAGTGGGTCTCCAAGGCTGGTTGGACATGATTGAATTGGGGATATTCTGAAGCCTTTTGGGGGAGGAAACAGTGCATAAAAGCCTTGTTGAGAGTTACAATGATCTAAAAACAAAATCCACCATTTTAAACAACTTGGATGGACCTTGAGGGCATTATGCTAAGTGAAATGAGTTGTACAGAGAAAGACAAATTCTGCATGTTATGGCTGTTGAGTCTAAAAAGGATCAGCTCAGGGTTCCTGGGTGACTCAGCCGGTTAAGTGTCTGACTCTTGATTTCAGCTCAGGTTATGGTCTCACAGTTTTGTGGGTTTGAGCCTCACCCTGGACTCTGTACTGACCCTGCAGAGCCTTTTTAGGATTATCTCTCTCTCTCTTTCTTTGCCCCTCCCCTGCTCATGTGTTCTCTGTCTCTCTAAAAATGAATACATTATTTTAAAAAATATTAAAAATTTAAAAAAGACAAAAGACAGACTCAGAGCAACATAGGTAGTGTGGAGGCTACGGGGGGTTGAGGAGATGGGGGAAGTGGGGAGATACCAGTCAAAGGTTACAAACTTTCAGCCATGAGGTTAACAAGTGTGGGGATCTAATGGATAGCATGGCAATTATAGCTAATAATATTGTATCACATAACTGAAGATGGCTAAAAAAGTGGATCTTACATGTTCTCAGAAGTGGTAGCTACGTGATGGGATGAAGGTGGTCACTTTACTCTTTGGGGGTAATCATTTTTCAATAATAAATATATCCCATCAACATGAGGTATTTATTAAATTGATGCAAAGTTATACGTTAGTTATTTCTGGAAAAAAATAAAACTGGAAAAACATAAAAATAAATAAAAGAAACAGTTGATGCAAGGAAAAACATAAATAATGGTTAAGAACAACTAAAAATAATAAATAATAAATCAAGAATGCTCACTAAAGCCATATTACACAATTCTCCAGATATGTGCCCCTACGTACTCTCTGTCCCAGTCAATGCTGAAAGAACTATGCACTTAAAGTCTAACCCAGCAGCTAGGAGGCGCTGACAGGAATGGCCCTTGGGGTCCATACTCTCTTCTCATCTGAATCAGCTCTTTCGTAATTCAGGCCACTGTCACCTCAGCCCTGGTTCACAGAACAAAAGCACGAATGTCACGGAAGTTTGTCTATTTCTAAGCCAGCTTCCACAATAGACAGGACATTTGTCGGGTTTACTTTTATCACCAAGCTTAAGTGTTGTGGTTGTTGATTTTTTGGGTGAGCGGATATATCATATTGATCAATTCACAAATAAGTGCATTCTGAGGGAATATGCATGAATCTGGGGAGCACATTTCTGTGGTAAAGAGGGGCTCTGTGTATTGTTGTTTATTTTTCCTTTGAAAAGCATTTCAATATCTATATTCCATGGGTTGAAAGTAAAATAGATGGTGACAATTCAAGAAAATTTTGATAGCGTGCACTCAGCACAAAGTAAGAAAATTACCCTTAAAGTCATTTTATGAATAGCTGAGGATATGAACTGAATTTATTCTCATAGGGAATATGCATAGTTTTCATATGCATTTATCAAGTTCTCTTCCAGCAACGAAGGTTGACTTGCTGAGACAGAAAGCCATTCTGCACAAAACAAATAAGGAAGAAATGCAGTCTGGCTTGCAAAGGGCCAGGTGCTCAAGCTGGGCACAATAGTAGGTCTGTGACCCCTGGCCCCTGTGGCAAAGAGAGCACAGACTGACGGGAAATCCTGGAAATGAGCTTCATGGTACCCAGTAAGGAAGAGAAATAAACATGAGATGATGGATTCAAAGTTCTGTGGTCACAGAATGACTTCCGCTTCTAACCAAGATGGCATAACAGAAATGGGATTAACTCTCTCACCAAAAAAATAACTAAAAAATATATGAAATGACAGGTCTTAAAACACTGGATACCAAGTAATGAAAGCCAGTGATTGCCAAGTGATGGGATACATCAGGTAAGCCCCACAACTGACCCTGCCTGCAACCTTGATGAGGTCTCCAGGCTGTTTGGAAGGGGAAGCCCAGGCACACAGACTAAGGATTGAGGAGACCAAGCTGAGAGGTGGAGGAAGCCAAAGGGGCTAGAGTTCTCAGGAGAGAGATGCACAAAGAAAACTCCAGTATTATGCAGAGATATCACCCCAAGCACCCAGTTGGGTACCAATCAGTGAATGCACATGAGGAAACCACACAAGTGCAGAAAGACCCACTTGCAAAGATCGAAGGGAACAGAGTACATTGCTTACACAGCGCCAGGTATAGTGCTCGCTCCTCAGAGCAAGAAAGAACCACCTTACAATTCACTGGGCATCCATTAGAGTACCAAGAAGGGTCTTGCCTTCACAGTGGGAAAAATCACCCCAAAACTCTTCTCTGATCTTAATAAACAAAGCCTAAGAAAAAGCCAAAATGATCATACTTGTTTCACATAACTTAATCATGTCCCAATGGAGAGCTTTAGCATAATTTCAAGAACACAAATGTCCCCTACACAACAAGGAAAAAAAAAAACCACAATGCCTCACACCTAATTTATAATGACCAGATACACAAAGAAGCTCCTGAAAAACACAAGCTATTATGAGGCGAAAAATCGGCCTATGGAAATTTCCACAGAAATGACACAGGTGACAGGAATTTGCAGTCCAGAACATTGAAACAGTTATGGTAACTCTACTTCATCTGTTCAAGAAGCTAGAATCAGAGTGAACACGGGAAGGAGAGACACAGAAGATAAACAGAAGAAATAAACTCAACTACACACCATATTTCCAGGTACATGAAAAGGGGATATCACATTTCAAGTCATCTGGGGTTGACATTAATCTGATATCAGAACCAAGAAAGACATTACAAGGAATGAAAACTGCATGTGAATATGTCACATGAATTTAAACACAAAAATGCTTGATGATATTTTAATTTAAAAAACTCCAACCTGCATGAAAAGGTTATTTCTCAGGATTAAGTGGTGATGATGTCAGGCATGCAAGGTTGCTTTAACATTTGAAATGTGATCAATGTAATTCACCATTTGTTAACATTCAAGAAAGTAAACTTATGAGATCATGTCAAAAGGTGCAAATATATCACTTGATAAGATCCAATATTCATGCCATATAGAAACTTCCCATCAACTATGAAAATAAATAGACTTCCCACATCTGATAAAGGACATGTATTAAAAATATACAAGCGACATCTTACTTAATGGTTAAAGCATGTGTGCTTTCTTCCGAAGATCAGAAACAAAGCAAGGATATCTGCCCCTACCACTTCTAGTCCATATTATACTGACAATTCCACTTCGCACAGCTAGAAAACAAACAGAATCACAAGTCATCTGTAATGGAAGAAAGAAGTAACTATCTTTTTATGCACAAACATTGTGCAGAATCTACCATAAAGCTACTAGAAGTAACATTAATTTATCAAGGCTTCAAAATACAGGATCAATATAAAATATTAATTTCATTCCTATGTATGAGCAATGGGCAATCAGAAATTAAAAGAATGCCATTTACAGGGGTTCTTGGATGGCTCAGTTGGTTAAGCATCTGACTTTGGCTCAGGTCATGATCTTAGAGTTCTGCTGACAGCTCACAGCCTAGAACCTGCTTCAAATTCTGTGTCTTGCTCTCTCTCTGCTCCTCCCCCCACTCATACTGTCTCTCTCTCTCTCAAAAATAAACATTAAAAAATTTATAACAAATAATGCCATTTAGAGTAGCATCAAAAATATGAAATACAATGCATATCACACATTATGAGCATGATTTGTATGCTACGGGAAACCAAATCCTCTAAACGATGCACAGAATCAATATAATCTTAATCACAATTCTAGAAGGCTTTTGCAGGTGGGTAAAAATTGACAAGCTGGTTCTAAAATTCATGCAAAGATAAAAAGTATCTATAATATTAAAAACATTTTGGAAAGGAAGAACAAAGCTGGAAGACTTCAACTTGCCTCCAAGACTCACAGAACTAAAATAACCAACATGTCATGGTGTCAGCATCAAGGTGGAATGCTGAACAAAGGAATTCTGGACTCAAAAGTCCAGAAATAGACTTGCATGTATATGTATTCAGTTTTGATAAGGGAGCAAAAGCAATGAAATATCCACATGTGAAAAGAAGACCTTTGACCAATAACTTGCCCCCTCTTTGGCAATAAACTCTAATGCACCATAGACCGATTATCTAAGACCATGAATCTTCCAGAAGAAAAAGCTAGAAGAATCCTTCTGTGAGCTTCGGTTAAGCAAGGATTTCCCAGCTCCATGCCAGAAACACTATTCCTATAAGAAAAACAATGACATTTGAATTATTCAAAATCAAGAACTTCTGTCCTATGAGGGCGTGCAGAGAGGGATGCAAGCCACACACTGAGAGGAATATTTGTGAACCAAATAAAAGATTCATATCCATTATATATTTAAAAAATGAAAACTCAACATTAAAAAAAAAACTTCATATAAAAATTGTCAAGTGATAGAAATAGACATTTCACATGATAAGATATATAGAAGACCAAAAAAGCATATATAAAGATGCTCAACACCATTTGTTGGAAAAAAGGAAAATTAAAACCATAAGGAAACTACCACACACCATTAGAATGGTTAAATTAATCATAAACCCCAAACCTGACCACATCAGCGCTGGTGAGCTTACAGAAAACCAGGACCTCCCTCTCTTACCCTGCTGGTAGAAATGTAAAATGGCATAATCCCTTCAAAACCTTTTGACACTTTCCTAACAAATTAACCATATATTCACCATGTGACCTTGACATCTTCTCCCTAGATATTTACCCAAGAGAAAAGAAAGTGTACGTCCACGGAAATACTGGTACACAAAAATTCTTCAAAGCTTTCCTGGGGATAGCCCAAAATAGAGACAAAATAGAGACAGCCCACATGTCTACAGCAGGTGAATATCTAAACAAATCATCTTCTATCCAAATAATGGATTACTCAGCAGTAAGAAGAAATGAACTGTCAACATATGCAACATAGAGGAATATAAAAATGCTCAGCGAACGGAGCCAGCGGGGATGAGTGACACTGTGTAACTCCATTCACGTAAAATGATGGAACATGAACACTGTTGAGTCAGAGAGATCAGTGGTCACCTGGGATCGGTGATGGGTAGGAGGGAGGGGTGACAAAAGGGAACAAGGAAACTTGGAGGTTGACGGACATGTTCATTATCTTGAGGGTGTCAATGGTTTCACGGATGTGCACATTTGCCAAAACTTTTCCAATTTTATACTTACACGCACAGTGTATTGTATGCCAATCATACCTCCATAAAACAATTAAAAATTAAATGTCCATGGAAAACAAGTCTTTTTCTAATAAATGATGGTTCCCTTGCTGATCAGAAGGGATATTCAAAGAGCTGTGTTTGCACATACACATTATGATTACAGGTCTACTTTTCATAACATTCCTGGTGGAGTCTTAGCAACAGAAACGCTTTACAAATGCAACACATGCACCACTGAGCCCAACTGTACTTGTCATCATATATGCCTGCAAAATGCTTTCTTCTTTTTATTTTTAATTTTTTTAATGTTTATTTTTGAGAAAGAGAGACAGAGTGTGAGCAGGGGAGGGACAGAAGAAGAGGGAGACACAGAATCTGAAACAGGCTCAGGCTCTGGGCTGTGAGCACAGAGCCCAATGCAGGGCTCACACTCAGGAATGGTGAGACCACGATGTAAGCCCAAGTCAGTTGCTTGCTTAACCAACTGAGCCACCTGGGCACCCCAACTACTTTCTGTCCATAATCGACGTAGCCAGTACCTGCTAGAGCCTATAGATGCACACGGAGCAACTGCATGCTTGTCATTTCACCTCTCCTCCAAGCAGTCTCTTGAACTGCAGTGCGTTGTCACACTCATACAGGCTCTTGAACATGAAGGGGTTAAAATCATCTTCCACGGCATCTGGAGGTTTTGAGTCACAGGACGGCTTGGGGGAAGAAGAACTCAGCCCCGAGGTCGGCTCCTTACTGTCCAGCCTTCTGCAAATCCGCAAACACTTGGAACATGTCTTAATCCATTCAGGCTGCTCTAACGACACAGTGCAGACCGGATTGACGGAAATGGGTCTCCCCCAGTTCTGGAGCCTGGGGGCCTAACGTGAGCATGTCAGCATGGTTGGGGGAGGGCCTTCTACTGGGTCACAGGTTTCTCTTTGCATTCTCATATGACAGAACCAGTGAGCTGACTGGGGCCAATAATTCCATGAGGCTCCACCTTCACGACCTAATCACCTCCAAAGGTCTCGCCCCGTAATACCATCACCTAGGCATTAGGTTTTCAACACACGAATTCTGGGGAAGCTGGGGGTGTGGGACACAAACACTCAACCTATAGAACATGTCCCAACAAGTGCCCGATCAGGGGTGACACAAGATGTCACAAGGATCTCAGAATCCTAAACACATTTTGACATCCATAGTCCTGCCTTGGATTCATTCACTGACCCAAAGTAATACTCAGCACATACACCTAAGTCTGTTTCACAGAAGGTGACTGGAGTTGATGTTCAAGGCTACAAGTCTACACTAGCTACTCCGAAAAGGCCAATGAGTTGGAGATTTGTATGAATATTCCTGATTTCTTTCCATTACTATTACTAGTCATGAAAGGCTAGTTTTTAAAATGTGAAAGTGACATGATAATGTGAGTATGTTACAGAAGGAGATTCCACTCTTCCAAGCAGTACCTGTGTGCATGCCAGCGGGCTTCCTCTGAATAAACTTTTACTGTCCCAGCTGCTTGCACCGGGTCTCCCTAGCCCATGCGTTCCTCAAGGGTTAAGCCTGGGGTTGATGCAACTTCCCCCTCGCGGGGTGTCTGCCACCCTCCTTGGCTCTAAAGAGGGAGAGGACTGGGCTGAATATCTCAGCGGCTTTCAAATGGGTGCATTCACTTTCAACAAACGGTCATCCTACGCGTGGTTTTCTTTTTTTTAAGCACAGGAAAGCAAGCAAATATTCCTCTGCTGTCTTACTAAAAAAGATGAGTGTTTGTGTATGTGTTAGATTATATATGTGTGTACATATATAAAAATGGAGCTGGTTTTCTCCCTTACACCTTATTTTAAGCATTCTTTTTTTATAACACTGCAGAAAGCCCAGGAGAATAAGAAAATCAGCACTGTCGTTGGAAATCTTTATTATAGAGGCTGTGATTTGTGGGCTATCTATAAACTTACATCTCAAATGAGAAGATCCATTTATTTATTTTATTCTCTCACTATAATGCCTTAAATTCGTAGTCTCTGAGAGTGAACATCAAGAATTCAGACAGCATTTTTTTTTTGTTTTTTGGGGCTTTTTTTTTGTTTGTTTTTTTGTTTCCTTCCCAAATCGACAACTGAAATGGGTGACCTTGAGCAAAGGAGCCCACCCTTTCCTTCCATCCCTCCACTTTGGCTGTAATACTTACTATCTGCTGATTCACTTGGCAAAATTCCTAAAGTTATCTTACAGAGATCCAGAACACTCAGTTCTCTTGTGCATTTCATCAGACATGTAGGATTGTAACTTCAGGCCCCTGACAGGAGTCATCCTCTTTGGAGGCCTGGGAACAGATGCTCTGTTTTCCGTTAGTCACCTGTACCCTGACACCTTGACCGTAATCACAGCTGTGATCTTCAGAGTACTGTGACAGTGAGCACCCCAAATTCCCATCACTGGGTGCCATGCCCCGTGTAATCCCCTCCCCATGACTGTGGCTGGGTCCTCGAAAGATGATGCCTTCGTGGCTCTCCTAATGAGATTCCTCCTAATCTAAGTCCTCCTTGCAGGGGAAAATAGAGAGATTGCCCTGGGTCTTTGAAGAAGTCAGCTGCAATGCTGTGAGGGGGAACGTGACCCGGAGCTAACAATGTCCTCCAGCCAATAGTCAGAATGAAAATGAGGATCTCAACCCCCAAACTGCAAGGAACTAAATTCTACAAACAACCAGAGAATCTGAAAGAGCACCCCGAGCCTTGAAAATGTTTGCAGCTCTTGATTTCAACCTGAGACTCTGAGCAGTGGGGCCGGTTCAACTGGGCCGCGACTTCCCTCCCATGGAACTGTGGCATAATTAGTTGTGTTGGTTTAAGCCACTAAATTGATGCTCATTTGTTACACAGCAGCAGAAAACGAATACACACTTATGTAACTATACATCTGTTTGTTATTTGTACATAGGAGGGAATCCATGACCTCCTTTTTTTTTTTCAAATATTCCAAGGATTCGATGTAATAGATAATTCAAATGAAGTTGATTTTTCTTATCTCTGGCCTCCTTTGACTCTAATTCTGGTCTTCCTCTGGCAAAAAGATAAAAGGATTGAATTCCTTCAGGGAAAAACTCATTATCTTCCTGCTATGATCTTCCAGTTCTCTTAGAAGAAAGTTTTGGCTAAAAGTTTTTTAAAAGTGACAATTACTTATTATTAATAGTACCTAGGAAAGTCAAGGTATTAATAAGAGACCTGCAGATTATCTACTAAGGTTGAGGTTGGTTGTTATAATTTAGGTTTTATTAAAGATGCCTGATGTCATCCAGAGTTAATTTTTTTAATTCAGCTTTATAGAATAGTGATAATACACATGTGTTGACAACCAAATTGTATTGCAACTTCACCAACTGCATTAAAGCTATAGATTTAATGGAAATCCACTGTGTTTGAGTGAAATATATTGGGTTAATACCTTTTGCTTTAAGGGCCTAAGCAGAATTTAAAATGGTGTTGTATTCATTCCACAAACGAGCTTTCGCTCAAGTACGTCTCTGTGGGATGCTTATGGATGCCACAGAGAACGGCATGTTGTCAGGAAAGATGGAAGCCACGGGCCCAACAACGTTAAATGGGGTTTCTTCAAACCAGGAGTGATCACTGCTCATTTTAGGGAAGTGAACGAGAGAGCACATTAGCACACGCTGTCGGGGAGGAAGCTATCTGGAATCAAAATTTCTCAAAAGTGAGAGCAATTTCATTGTTTATGATTGCTTCTGCAATCGACATCACTGATTCAAAACTGAAAATAGGGGTGCATCTGATATGAGTCACCCCCTCCAAACCTAACTAGGATTGCAAAGACTGAGGGTGGAGTCTTACATTCATAAAACTCTTAGCCCATTCGACTCCATGTCAGAAGGGGGGAAGCTGTCTAAAATATCCCCTTCCTTCAAGACCGTCGGTGGGTGGCTTTCCAGCAAGTGTTTGAGGTAAAGGGCATTGGCATGTCATTAGTCTTGCTCCTCAAGCAATTTCTTACATGAATTATTCATACGTGGGCCGGTCAGTTCTTTTTTTTTTTAATGTTTATTTATTTTTGAGAGAGAGACACACAGAGTGTGAGCAGGGGAGGGTCAGAGAGAGAGGGAAACACAGAATCCGAAGCAGGATCCAGGCTCTGAGCTGTCAGCACAGAGCCCGACACGGGGCTCAAACCCATGCATCGTGAGATCATGACCTGAGCTGAAGTCAGCTGCTTAATGGACTGAGCCACTCAGGCACCCCGAGGGCTGGTCAGTTCTTACGGGAAAGTGCCTTCACTTCCAAGTTTGTGGCCTTGTGTGATAATCAGGAAAGGCCACCAGGTTCATCCAGGGGGTCTAGTCCTTTAAAGGAGCACCTTAGCTTTCTCATCTGTAAAATGGGCATATGAACACATTGTATTGATTTGGGGATGTTAATGAGATAGTATGTTTACCGTGGTTATCAGTGAGCCTACGATGTAGGGCAACTTTAGTCTGCAGAGAGGCCTGGAAAAGAAGATGCAATGCACAACATGAAAGTAGTACGGGATCTCCAGGGGCGCTGGGTGGCTCAGTTGGTGAAGCCTCGGGCTCTTGATTTCGGGTGAGCTCGAGCCTGATGTCAGGCTTGGCGCTGTCACAGCCTGCTTGGGATTCTCTGTCTGCCCTTCCCTCTGCCTCTCAAAAACAAATAAATAAACAACAACAACAAAAAAGAGTAGGGACCCTGCACGGTTGGTTGGTCACTAGCCATCTTGAGAAACTGTCCTCTCGCAGTGCAGATGGCCACAACACCCATCATGACCCCAGCCAAGTCACCCTCAGGGGGATGGACTTATCTCATGGTAAAACAAGTTTGAATCTAACTTCCATCCAACTTTTCATGTATATATATCATTTCACTCTCTCTGTAATGTGATCATCTAGTGGAAATTTTTCTTCAAAATTTGCTCTTATCTGAGTTTACATAAAGCTGGCTTTTAATCAGTTCCTGTTCCTTCAATAATCAGCTAAGATTTCATGCTCTAAAAAATAGTAATAAGAACATCCATTTAATCTAAAACCCTCGCATCATGAATGATATATTTGGAACATTCACTGCTGTGGCCAAAGCCCTGCTGCCAGTTCACCTCACCAGTATGGAAACAGCTAGAACTCCTGGCTGTGGTTGCAGCTTCCTAAGCTGGAGTCCCATCATTAATGGGTCTGAGAAACAGAAAACATGTTTTATCGGCATCTTTTGCTGATAATTTAAATCAGAAGGGACTGCATTTTTTTTTCTCTTCCTTTGGCCAATTCACTGTGGGAAAATAATTAGTTCCTCAAATAAAGATCTTTAAGTGACTTTCTTTTTATAATTCAGATGGCTTAATTAGATTCCTATTACCTCCTGCATATTTCCTGCCAAAACTTATGGCTAATGACCTAGATATCTTAAATCAAACATTTGTAACATTTATATTTTTGAAATTAAGGATCACAGTAATATTGTCCAAATGGCATTTTCAATTAACAGAGTTATGAAAATAGAAGTATCATGTTATTTATCCTTCCTTCCCTCATCCATTCATCCATCTTTCAATGATCACTGTTGGAACAGTTAGTTATACCGCATGCAAGATGCTAGGCTGCGTCTTCAGGATCCCAGATGTTAGCAGTGAAAATAAACAGGGAAGTCCGAAGGAGACATGCAGGGTGAGAAGCCCACACCAGCTATGGGTCATGGGAGTTTACGTGCAGCAGGAACCAACCGGAAACCACACCGACATCTAGTAACTGAAGGCAGCAGGGTCAGTCCCACTGGCCACTCAGAGTGGGATTCGTGTCTGACTGACCAGTCCTATCCTAACAATGCTGCCCTCACAATCACTTGAGCAACTAGTCCTGGTGAAATTGTCCATGTCTTGGTACCACAACGTCACCCCTGCTACAGAACAAAATGAAAACAAAATGAAAACCCAAATACAATCTGAGCTCCTTGAAGAAAAGTTTCGTGTCTTGATCTGAGAAAATAAAAAGATTCAGAGTTGTTAAAGTATTGAGTATTCATCCCTATTCCTTTTCTTAATATGGTTAAAAGTTTTTGTGCCTCAGTTTTTAAATGTTCTAAATATAGGCACAGGGTCCCTGCAGTGATCCTAATGAAAAGAATAAAGTACTAGGAGGGCCTGTCCAAGACATGTGGCCACAATGGATGGCCATTTTCAATCCAAGAGCCAAGGCCTGGGTGGGCTCTCTGGCCTCCATCATGTCCTACTGCTTTTCCTCTCAAAGCTGGGAGCAGTATTAACAAGAAGGCCCCCAGTGTCCCAGCAAAAGAGATGCATTTCCAATCTGAGGATAAAAAGCCTTGCCCTTCCCTGCTAGAATCACAGTGATATAAATACACAATGGCTTTAATATGATCCTTCCCAACCAAACTATCACAAAAGTGAATATTCTGCCTAAAGGAAGTGACATCATAAAACAATAATTTGTCTATGGCCACTGTTTGATAGATTTATTTCTAAGATTTATAACTTTGTCTCTCAGATCTTAACTTAATGAGATAGTGATTTCTTAGGGGTTATAATTAAATCTACTTATTACTGACAATCCCATTGATGGAGTACATTTTTCCTTCCTTCCCTCCTTCCCTCTTTCCTTCCTTCCTTCCTTCCTTCCTTCCTTCCTTCCTTCCTTCCCCTTAAACTGTAGCCAAAAAACATTTCTTGTAACTGCTTTCTTGTTGGTGTTATTGTCTATAACCTAAGTTTTAGGTCACAATTCTGCTTCTTTATGCCCCACTTCTTACGAGTTTCTCTCTACTTCCATCTCTGTGACTATGTGAACAAGAGAAGATCAAGCCTGTTTGAGCAAGTATCAAGAGAATATTTAGACTTTTGGGGGCACTTGGGTGGTTCAATTAAGTGGCCGATTCTTCGCTTCAGCTCAGGTCATGATCTTACAGTTTGTGACTGGCAGCTCTGCGTCAGGCTCTGAGCTGACAGTGTGGAGACTGCTTGGGATTCTCTCTCTCTCTCTCTCTCTCTCTCTCTCTCTCTCTCTCTCTGTCTCTCTCTCCCTGCACCTTCCCCATTCACCCTCTATGTCTCTTTCAAAATAAATAAATACATAAATTTAAAATGAAAAAAAGACTTTGCAAGGACACAGTCTTTGCCACAAGGTTAGACAAAAAAAAAAAAAAATCTCTGTAACTCACCCGCTTCCTAAACCTGGCCTTGATCTTAGCCACTAGGTCTGATGTGGCTATTTTCCCACAAATGAGGACTTCTGTGGAATTAAATATTCCACATGTTGGAACCAAACTTACAAGTTAAACTTGAATATTTCTAGACTCGAATATACTTAATATATGGCAATGATATAAAACTTGACGTTTCCCATAAAAAATAATTGTCCAAATTAATGTTTAATGACTAAACAGCTTTGTGGATTTTCATCAGCTTAAATACAGTGAGAATACTATTCTGCTTTAAATTCCTAAAATATAAAATGCTGACTAGGTCACAGAGTAGGTAAGCCCCCAAGCCCCTATTTCTAACCACAGGTATTTATCCTGATGCAGGCCGCATTTCTATTTCGTAGTTTTTAGCCATACACACCATTCCCCTCATTGGCATTATATAAAATACAAAAGCTTTTATAGCTTATGAATATACTTTATATTTTACATGAAAATATAAAAACTCATGATGGAGGCCACTTATTTGGAAGTTACTTGAAAGTTAACTAAACCAACAAATGCAGTTACAATGGTCTCTTTCTGGAAGATTGCTTCTTTAATTAGGAGTGTTTCTTATTCAACGCCATCTTTCAGGCCTATGGAGAATGCCCCAGTTAAAATATTTAGAATTCAGTAGAATTCTGTACTGTGGATAACTTTAAAATTCATTTTTCTATTCTCGGAAACATTGCAAAATTCAAGCAAGAGTATTGACTGCTCTCTGTTTCAATTTCTATTCATTTAAGCCCCAAAATCTATAGGTTGGCAGAATAAAATAAAAGTGTCTGCTCTTTCTAAACATGACTAAAGTATCTCTAAGTTGTTGAATTTTCTTACAAATATAAGTATATAGAAAAATAAAATAAGTGATCCATTGGGGCAAATGTACACATCTCAGTTTTCTCTCTCTCTTTCTCTTTTAATGAATATGATTTGTTGTCAGATTGGCTTCCATAAAACACCCAGTGCTCATCCCAACAAAGGCCCTCCTCCATGCTCATCACCCATTTCCCTCTCTCCTCCACACCCTCATTTAAGAGTCTCTTGTGGTTTGCCTCCCTCCCTCTCTGTTTGCAACTTTTTTTTTTTCCAGTTTTCTCTTTTACTGTGATAGGAATACCTTTAGTTTTCTTCTTTTAGAACATTTCCCAGTATTAAAGGTTCGTTGGCTCTACTGTTGCATGAAATGTCCTGATCCGTGTTCTGCCAGAACACGTGAGGCAGGGGAGAGACATGTGAGGCTTGTTAACACACACGGACAGGCGAGAACGGCATCAGCAGGTGGAAGCCTAAATATTATCATAACTAAGATGTACTTACAGATATAACATATATAACTCCACAAGATTACAACCAAATTAGTACGCAAGGGGGCTCTAGTGTAAGAGAATTTAAAGAGTGGATTGAAGTGCCCATCAAGGACACGGAATTCATCAATGTTAAGTGCATTTCTGTGGCTGCACGTTACTCAAAGTTGAAAGCCAAGGTGCTCAGCTTTCCAGATACTCATAAACTCAGACCAACCGCCTTGGCCCAACCCCTCTGCCCTGTGATCTGTCTTGAGGACCCAAGAACAGACTCTGTGGCTTCAGGCCCCTATGCCTTTGCTGCTGCCGCCTTACCTCTAAGATGCTATTCTCTGAAATTTACCAGAAAATACTCCTCTCTCTTTGGTGCAGCCACTACTCCCTACCTTGGACAGTGACAGAAGAAGGACACAGACCACAATTACCTCTGTCAGCACAAGAGGCTCCCTGGTAGGCTGTGAGATTTGTGAAGAGAGGGCTACCTATTTCCAGTTTTCCCATTCCTCGTCCTGCAAGGACACCTGTCATTTGTCACACAGCAGGTGCTCAGCCAGCGTCACACCTGCCAGCACCCTCTCAGTCAAACATGGCACCAATGGGCTCTACACATCAGGAAACAGGATAGTACGTACCTGCGATAATTTTTGATACCTTTTCCTCACTGGGGTCCAAAATCTTTAGAAATACTGGAGAACCTTCTAATCAATCAATAATAATCTATAGACAGGTAATGATCAAGCAGCTGGGGTTCCAGTAGGGCAGGGGCCGGGAGCCCATACAGCCCAGCACGCCTACCCGACCGCCACCTGCTGGGGCTCAGTGTGGCACCATTGGCCAAACGCAGCACCTGTCATTTGTCACCGTCCATCTAATGACCAGTCATTATCTAATAGTGTCTGACCTTCGAGACACAAGTAAGCAAGCTGGCAAGAATCCTTGGGATTAATTATTTCTATCCCTGACCTTGCAACTTTTCATCTTTTTGCCTTGTTCTGCTGAATCGCCTGTGATTTGCAGCACAACACTGAACACTGGCAGTGATGACAGGAATTCTCAGCTTTTTCTTGACTTTAATGGAAAAGCTTCTAATCTCTCACCGCATACTATGATGATATTTGCTATAACATTTTAATAGGTATTCTGCTGGCTATGGTTCTCCGAGAAGGTTAAAGCAGCCCTCATCCACACTGTGTTGACTTTTATTTTAACTATTATGAATAGAGTGTTCGATTTTATCAAACATTTCTTCTACATCTATAGAAATGGTTGTGACATTGTTCATCTTAATAACATAAAATGTCTTATTTACTAGATTCTCCACTTGATCACTGTCATATCCTGAATATGAATATATACATATAAGTGAAATGTAAATATTTACATAACTATAATTTATATTTACACTTAAAGCCTGATGAGGTGATATTGTACAAGACGGCACAGTAGACAGGCCGCACAAAGGAAGATCCTGGCCGAGGGGGTGTGCGAGGGTGAAAATTCCATCTGCATCATCCCCCAAGCCATGAGCGTTAATCATCTATACTTAGAGGGAGAGGCGTGGTTCTTTCCATACAACATACTGGCTGCCGGCCAAAACCTGGGCTGTGACCCCCAGAAGGGGAAACGTGCAAAGTCACACAGAGACACCTTCCAAGTGAGCAGTGATCCTGGCTCTCAACCATTCTTTTTTCTAATTATTTTTTAACATTTATTCATTTTTGAGAGACAGAGAGAGACAGAGTGTGAGATGGGGAAGGGCAGAGAAAGAGGGAGACAGAATCCAAAGCAGCTCCAGGCTCTGAGTTGTCAGCACAGAGCCCAACGCAGGGCTCGAACTTAGGGACCACGAGATCATGACCTGAGCCAAAGTTGGACGCTTAACTGACTGAGCCACCCAGGTGTTCAACCATTTCTAATCCTCAGAGTCAACACCATTTACCCAGCAGCCCAACCACTGGATGGGCTGGCCTGAGAGAAGTCAGTACAGAAGCCCTTGCTTTGAAATGGCCATGTGACTCTGTCTATGCTCAGAATCCCTGCTCTCTGTGTGCTGCCACCACTAGCTGTGGGACTTCCAGTGCCTTTCCTCCTATCAGAGAGGTGGGCCCGAGCACATGCACTGAGTGTTTACGGGGAGGGTGAGAGACACACAAATAAAGGCTTGAAGAAGTGACTCTGCCCTGGATGCACACCAACAAATACGCGGACAGTGCGGGGCCTCCTGAGAGACCATGTCGCCTCTGCTACTGGAATGAAAGCATAACAGCTCTCCCTTGATCTGAATCACATAATTTGCTGTGCAGCTACTTTGAGCCAGGCACCGCAGGATGCAGTGGAGAGCCACAGAGACGAGCCATCAGCAAGCGGGAGCCTGGAATCTCCCGGTGTCCCCCACAACATATCCCCATGTCACCCGGCGGAC
The DNA here is from genome assembly GCF_006229205.1 of Suricata suricatta. Classification (NCBI taxonomy): domain Eukaryota; kingdom Metazoa; phylum Chordata; class Mammalia; order Carnivora; family Herpestidae; genus Suricata; species Suricata suricatta. Next base: position 141,375,839 of record NC_043705.1, on the reverse strand, counting down.
AGACTGCAGCCAACAAGCGTCACTCTGCTTTCTACCTGCAGGCTCGCCGGTGGTTTCATCCTGGGACAGATAAGAGCACTTGATTCACGACCACAGCCATGCACAGCAAACATCCGTCCTCCACAGACATGCAGATAAAATGTCCGCAAAATGCCAGGATTATAAAACCTTCTTTTGTAACACTAGGTCCCGCTATAAATATTTACGTGGGAAGCTTGTCTTTTTGAACGTGAGTATTTATGCTGGGGATTAATTTAGATTCCTTGCAAACAAATGAGGCAAACACAGTAGGTTTATAGGAAACTCACAGCTGTGCTTGGTGGGGCCTCCCTATGCAAATGTCAGCATAAAAGCAACAAACAGGGGTTTACGTAGTTTGCGAAGGAACAAGAAGAAACATCTGTTGAGATAAAAGTTGCAACTTCCATCAGTTACCTTTTTTTTTTTTTTTTTTTTGCAAAAACTCTGGGAATAGGTACAAGTAAAATGGCAGAATATTTAAAAATTAACGATTTGTATCAAGATGAAATAGGGTTTGACTCTGGGCTCCTCTCATTACCCAGTGGCCTACGGGACACATCTAAGAACCATGTGATCTCTGAGTGCCGAGGGTGGCAAGACTCTGGGAGGCCAGAAGCCCTGAGAAGAGAATATAAAACACGGGTACCCACGTAAAAGCTTGCCAAACTCCTTCACGAAGGCACACACCAGGAACCAGTGTCTCCGGAAAAGCCTGAGAAATTGTGTTTTCAAAATATAAGATCAACCCCAATGGGCCAGAAATATTTCCACTGACAGCTTACTGGATGGCGGGCTAAATGAGTCACCTGTTTCATGAGATTCAAGTCACAAAGGTGTTAGGTCCATAGGCAAATCTCTATCCTGTCATGTAAACCCTGGGGGCTCCTCAGTGGACATGGTGGGGGCCACCCTCCTAGTCCTCTGGACCAGGCAAGCCACCCTCATACCCACCCCCCACCCCCGTCCCAGGAAACATCAGATGCTCAGTCAATTTCAGAGCCAGCTCCTCTTGTTGGAGTAAACTTTTGGGGACACTATTTGTATTCAAAGTCCCCTTGAATCCTGGTCTTCCGATGTCTTAGTAACATTCAAATGACTTTGGCTAAAACGGTGATGTGGGGCTTTTTCCAGAGAAAGCCATCCCACATCCACCAGACTTATTGGTTCCTGCCATTCCCCGGGCATCTGTAGCTTGGATTCAACACGGGCACTTTCTACCGGAGGTCAAGGCCATTTGGTTGTTAGCCTCTTTCTCCTCCAGGCTGAGAGCTCTTGGGTTCCAGGACAACAACTTACCCAGACTCACACTTCACCCAGCCCACATCCCAAGTGCTGGCTCACACTCACAGTCCCACAAGACTTGTTTGTTAAGGGGACAGAGCTGGACCAGACTTGAGTTGGTTGTATGCAGTGCACCAAGGGAAATAAGACAACATTTGATTAGCAGGAAGGTTGATGGTCTGAAAAGGGCTTAGGGTCACCACTACATTGAATTCATATTTACAGAAGCGAACTCAAATATTAGAATCTGTGCCAATTTAAAATAGGAAATTCAGATTTTCTTTTTTAATTAGTTACTCTGCATTAGTTATATGTACTTGGCGTCTTGCCTGTGGGGATCTGATAAGGTCTTGGAAGGTCACTGCCAAGTATAATCTAATATCAAAACCAATTTTAATGAACTGCATACACTGTTACTGCAGGCACACTGGTCTTCAGTGCTAAACTTGACTCATTTGGACCAGCCTTGTAAAGCTAATTAGAAAGAATTTGAAATAATTTAAGAAGAGGAACAAGAAGTAAAAGGTTCATAAACAAACATCACGGGAAGAAAAATTAAATGTGAAGTAAAGGTGGTCGCTTTCTTCACTGAGCTGTGAAGAGTCTCGACGAAAGAGAAGACTAGTGACAAAACATGGGCTGTGGTAATGACTGAGGGACATCGCAGCGCAGACAAGGGGGATGAAACCCATAAGAACAGTCACTTCATTTGGAAAGACGTTGGCAAGATCTCCCCAAGTTGCCACCATTTAGAAAAAATGAACACATGAATGTAATAACTAGGTTTGTCTACCTCCTCATTCTACTTTCTGCTAGATATTGAGGATACTATTGAGAATAAAACAGATATTGTCCCTGACTTAAAATTTTTTCATTTTTTTTTAAATTTATTTTTGAGAGACAGAGAGAGACAGCATGAGCAGGGGAAGGTCAGAGAGAGAGAGAGACACAGAATTTGAAGCAGCCTCCAGGCTCTGAGCTGTCAGCACAGAGCCTGACATGGGGCTCGAACCCACAGACCGTGAGATCATGACCTGAGCCACAGCTGGACACTTAACTGACCTAGCCACCCAGGAGCCCGTCCTTGACTTTAAAATCTTAAAACATCCTCTCCTTTTTTTTTTTTTTTTTTTAGGTATCAGTTTAAAAACAAATTAGTTTATCTCATATTATGGGGATGGGACTTTCCTCTTTGAAATAAGACTAAACTCAAGTTTATATAACATATTTTGGGGGCAATTCAGACCTTAAATTTAAACGTTTTAGGTTGAGGAACAAGCAAACTAAGGTTGAAGCAATGAATGTGGGAAAATAATATGCTTCAGGGTAAGGACCACACACAAACGTGCCCTCACATATTTGCATCCATAACATCACATATGCATTTACAACTTGATACCGCCTCTCTTTCAGATAGTAAAACCAATGGGACTTTCTTTTGCACTGCAAGGAAATGTAATTGGAAACATGATGTAGCTGAAATGTTTGAAGTCACTGATGGAGTTGTACTGTGGAAATATTAACTTCCTCCAAGCTAAGCTCCCAGTCCATCTCAACCTGGCCAGATCCTGGCCACCCCTGTGGGGCCCTTGACCCAACCTCTGCCCACTCTGGACTCTTTGGTTCTCCTTCATTGTTCCATTGGCATTTCTGACTTGTTCCTTATATTCCAGCCATGTGACCTACATTTTTCTTCCTGGGCCAGGAAGTCAGCTCTTTGAGGTTAGAAATTTAATTGTACACATCTGTATATCTTCCCTAGTACCTAACACGCTTCTTGCCAATCAGATCTGGAGATAAAAGCTCTGAAAATTCTACAAAGGACAGGATGGCAGACATGAATCAGTGACTGAAGTCCTTGAGAGTTTTCTTCTCTTCCACGTGTTAAGACTATTTAGAAATTAACAATATCACAGCAGATTACACCAAGCATTAGAGAAATTAATTATGAAAGAAGACTCATGGAACAGACACAGACAGCAGGGCCTTATCACAACTGCCATTAGCAGTTGCGAAAATAAGAGAGAGAAATCAATTAAATCAGCTTCATAACGTAAACTGCCTGGCGAACATCACAGGGCTCCTTCTGACGCCTGGATTCCATCTGTTTGCCCTGCGATTTTTGTCCTTTGGCTCCACAGATGCAGAGCCTGGGTACTTTTATTAGGTAGATTCCCCAGCTTCCTTCTCTCCACCACTCCCATGTGCCCTCCCGTACGATGACTCTGGAGTTCCTCCGAAGACTACTTTTGAAGAGTCTGGAACCGGGCCGATTTCATGGGACCAGGACAGAGTGGAACAGATGTGGGCGATGTTTCACATCACGACAGAAGCAAGATGCCAGATGACAGTGTGTGGGATGTTACTTTCTCACACGGCACGGCTTATACAATAATGCAAGAATGTGACACGGTACGAGCCAGTTCTAACTGCATGAGTCTTGACGGCCATGGTTCCTTTCAGACCAGCCTCATGAGATCCTGCAGGTCAAAGCCATCTTGAAAAAGCATGTTGCAGAGTGAAACGAAGACACAAGTGTTTGAAGGATGTCCTTGAGGCACACCGTCAGAGCACAGAGCAAAACATTTAAGCTTCTTTCCTCCCTGACAATTAAAATTTTTTTTTGTTTCATTTTAGAGAGAGAGAGTGCACAAGTAGGGGAGAGAGGCGGAGGGAGAGAGAGAGGATCCCATTCAAGATCCATGCTCAGCATGGAGCCTCATGTGGGGCTCGATCTCACGACCCTGGAATCATAACCTGAGCCGACCTCAAGAGTCGAATGCTCAGCTGACTGAGCCACACAGGCCCCCCTTCCTGACAACTTCTGAAGGCTTGTACACATATCTTTGTATTTCTGTTTAAAACTGTTAAAGAACAAATTTATTTTGTATAGTTTTTTAATGTTTTTTATTTGTTTTTGAGAGACAGAGAGAGACAGCATGAACAGGAGAGGATCAGAGAGAGAGGGAGACACAGAATCTGAAGACAGGCTCCAGGCCCTCTGAGCTAGCTGTCAGCACAGAGCCTGACGTGGGGCTCGAACCCACAAACCACGAGATCATGACCGGAACTGAAGTTGGACGCTTAAGCGACTGAGCCACCCAGGCGCCCCTAAAGAATAAATTTAAATGTAGCAGGAGCTCCTGATAGTCTTCGTGTGTCCACATACAAGGGTTGTGACCTGGGATCTTGTTCTTCTACATTTGAGGATTGTCAAATGTTGCACTCAGGGAGGAAGGAATCATGTGAAAAACAGCCAACGCTTTAAAACCATTTCTTCATGTTCCAACATCTGTTGCTTCCTTCCCTTACTTACTTAATTACAAGTTGCTTTGAAAATTATTATGTATGTGAATTGTTTTAACGACCAAAATTATACATTTAATAATTCCATTGAGGGAGCTCAGACGAAATGACACAAAAATGGGAAATGCAAATCTTAAGCAAAACAGAAATTAAAACATATTGTTGATATAATTAAACACGTATGTTATTTCTCCAAAAGGAAGGACTGGCTGCCATAAGCCAAACCAAACGACAAGGCGAGTGTGATCAAAACTCAGCTGAAAATCCTCTGGCTGCATCTGTATGCCTGTGACTACTTCTGCCACACACCCCATCCCTGCCGGGGAAAACGGATGTCACACACTGTGACAACTGTGTCCACAAACAGAATAAGGCAATGAACAAACTGGTATGGAGGGCCATTCTGGGTTAAACGTCACATGTGAGGCCTTATTCCTAAGTCATGAACCAAGATGGTGATTCCCTTATTCACCCTGCTATCTCCAGAGCCCATCACCCGGTAGAAGCTTAATATTCATTAAATCATGGTGGAATGAAAATGGGTAGGGGCGCCCAGGTGGCTCAGTTGGTTAAGCATCTGACTCTTGATTTGGGCTCAGGCCATGATCTCATACATCCCGAGTTCGAGCCCCACGTTTGGCTCTGTGCCGACAGTGTAGAGCCTGCTTGGGATTCTTTCTCCCTCTCTATGCCCCTCCCTCTCTCTCAAAATAAATAAACAAACTTAAAAAAAAAGAAAATGGGTAAAAAAAAAATCAAGATGCTTAGATTCTAGTTACATCAGTATGAGTTGAAGCAAACATCCATAAAGACTGTGACACATGTGTGTCTCGCCAACCTGAGTAAACCCAAAGAACACACAAGAGACACAATCAGTTAAGCACATGGCAAGAGCCTTTGAGTGGAGGAATTTCTCCCCAGGTTTTTGTTTGCTTGTTGAACTTGATTTTAGAGCGTTTTAGAAGTGAGTCAGCTGAGGCAGTAAAGTGGAACCTGTAACGGGCCAGATTCCTGCTTATCTCCAGTTCTCCCATAAGTCAGCTTAGTAGGCCCACAGGCCTCAGGCTGGGACCAGTGGACAGGTGGAAGCTTCTCATGCAGCCCCGGAAACACAGTCCCAGCCTGTGCAGTGAAGTCTGCACTGAAATACAAATTTTCAGAAGAGGAGGGTGGACGGAAGTATCCAAAGATGCAGATAAACGCAAGAGCCCATCCTCAATGCTCCCAAACGCCCCCCTCCCCCAACCCAGGCCAGGAAGTCCTCAGCCCCCGATGAGAAGCACATCAGAGCACATTGTTTAGAGGCCAACACGGCTGGACAATGCTGTTAGTTGTTTTTTAAAAACTATGAACAAGCAATGATTGCTCATATTCCGAGAGAACATTCTCTTTAACTGCAGGACAAACACCTGATTCAAGTAGATGCAGACAAGGTAAGCTACAGAAACTGGCCACACAGAAGGACAACAAGCTGACTCAGCGACCCCTGAAGCCTCTTTCTGGATCACCTGTGATTGGCCCCCAAGCATCCGCAGGGTCACAATCAAAGACCAGAGATGCAATTGGGAAAGGACGCTCGTTGACTGTTTTAGAGGAGCTCCCATCAAGGCTTCACATTATACAGTCATATCTGAGAGTTTTTTAATGTTTATTTGCTTTTGAGAGAGAAGGAGAGAGAGAGGCAGAGCTCAAGCAGGGGAGGGACAGAGAGAGAGAGAGAGAGAGACATAGTGAGAGAGAGAGAGAGGTGCAGCTCAAGCAGGGGGACAGAGAGAGAGAGAGATGCAGAATCCGAAGCAGGCTACAGGCTCTGAGCTGTCCTGATGTAGGGCTCCAACCCACGAACTGTGAGATCATGACCTGAGCCGAAGTCAGACACTTAACCGACTGAGCCATCCACGTGCTCCTACAGTCACATTTAATTACTCGTTGGGTAGCAGTTACAAACCTGGCATCATTTACAACACAGACCCGACTTTCCTATAGCTGAGACTTTGCTATGCCTTATAACGTCTGTTCTGGATGCAGACCGACAAAAGATTTTTGGACCCATGGCCATTTAATGGAAATTTTTATGACTGGTACGTGGGCAGTGTTTCCATACATGAACTAAATATTTTAATGTCAGGTATTGGGAAATCTTTATCATGGAATTTACTGGTAAACTGTAAAGAAAGAAAAATATGTATGTGTACATCTCCTTTACCTAAATCCCTTCCAGGGCAGAAAATCTCTATTCATAAAGCTTCTCCTTTCAATTAACTTTGCAATCACTGAATTTGAATTATTATAGTCAGAGACAAACCTGATTTTTTTGTAAAGTCAAAGAAATCTGTGCAACAGACTCTTCCAACACTATAAATAAAACATTTTTGTAAAATATTCCAGATCTCCATACCAATTGCCATTTCCAGAGATCGTAGATGATAATTTATACGTCCTAGAGACAGACTTGATGGATTAAGTCCTATAATCCATCATTTTTCTCTTGTCCCCATCTGCATCATGCACCATTCTTAAACTCCATCACTGGACTTCCAGTAGCTAACTTTCAGAAACCTTACGTTCCTATGGCCACCCGCCAAACCACCTGATTTTGTGTACTGGTACTAACTTCTTCAAAAAATCTCAAATCTCTTTTCACAAAATACGGCATTTTTTGCTCTGACAATCTTTCATATTTGCAAGCCTTTCACTGAGCTATCTCATAACAAAAGAAAGCAATGTTTGCCTTCCCATGCTAATGAAGGTGTACTATCAAGTTTCAGCAAGAAAGATCAATCATTACTCTGAAGAAGTATATTTGGAAATACAATTTGGAAATACAAGTGAATGCATTTGAGGAGTGCAGTGCTATGCAAGAGTTCATGCTGTGACCTTCTTAGTGAAGAAGGTCAAGGTCATTTGTTGAGCCTTTGTGGACCAGCTCACGTGGATCGCAGGAAAATTTTAGACCCCTTGCAGCAAATTAGCTGTCAAGAAAGAGTATGTCTTTTAATATTACTTGTGAAGTGGTTTTAAGAGCAGCTTCCAGAGACGAGGCAGGAAGGAGCAAGCCTCCCTCCCTTCCCATCCCTGAAGATCTGGGATTTGAGGTGCTTCCAAGGCTGAGGAGGAGGAGGAGGAGGAGGAGAGGTGGGAGTGGGCACAGCAGTTATGACGATTGTGACTCAAACCAGCTAAAGTCAAGGGGAACTCGGATCTCACACGTCAGACAGCCCCCAGCAAGGGGAGCCCAGGTAGACGGGCACATTGGTGCCCCCAACTCGGCCTCTCTGCCACACTCCTGTGGTCCCTCTGCCCCGACCTGATGACTCCCTGCCTTCCACCTCCTCCTACACCAGTCTCCAGAGGAGGAAAGGAGCCCTCCCTTCCGGCCTCCTCCTTGATGGAATAGAGACCTCTCCCAGGAGTTTTCCCAAGGGAAGAACAGGTCTGCGTGATGAGAACCACTGAGCTAGACAGAAACGCCTGATGGAAAACAGAGTGCAATCTGCCTCAGAATAAGAATATACAACCATCTAATGTTTGGAAAGTTCCAGAGTCCAGGGGATCCTGCAAGACAGGGCTGAACCCCAATACCTGGTCAGCAGCATCAGAATCTCTGTGCTCAGGATTTGGCTTCACAAAGCCAGCTGAAGCAGGTGCTTTGGGGAGGCCCACACGGCAGCCCCTACTCCATGATCCCAGCTGCAGGCACGGTGGTGGGCAGATGTGTGCCAGCCACATCCACGGAGGGTACGGTCTTGCTTCTTGTGACCTTTCTTCCCCATCAGGGTCTTCTCGGACCTCCAGGACGGCTGGGCCAGGGGGCGGGAAGCCTGGAGTGTGTCTCAGCAGAGCCCAGGGTGCCTGGTGCTTCTGAGAGCCGGTCTGCAGGCTGCTCGGCTGTCCCAGAGGGACTCTGTCCTGCCCTTCACAGCGGTGACCTTGACAACAAACCCTAATATGGCTTTTTTCTCTTCCTTCCATGCCCTCCTCCTCCACCTCACCTTGTTGCTATAGATTCATCTCCAGAATAAACTATGTGAACAGGCTCTATTTTAAGCAGAGCTCAGGCCTGCCCCCCTCAGCTCCCACCTCCATGATGCAAAACACAAGGATGGGGGGCAGTCATCCTATATATTTCAGAAGCTTGGGAGAACTTTGTAGTTTTCACGCTGTCAGGCTGGGGCTGGGGGGCCCTGCAGCCCCACATTTGGCGCCCAGGGTTTGCCCTGTCCATTTACAGGGGCACTATTCACATTTAGATGATCTCTAACACCCCCTTAGATGCAGAACCCAACCTGCACAACAGTATTTAGTGGCTTTGGAAGATAGGTATTGGAGCGTGTCCCTCCCCAAAGCATCCGGATATCTAGCCCCCCCCCCCAAGAATTGAGTCCCTCCGGACTGCATATGCATCTCAAGAAACCACCAAGGGGCGTCCGTTGTTTGCAGTAAGTCATCACTGATGGCTTCTTTTCGGCTCTTAGCTTGAATGATTCACTTTATCAAATTCAGTCGGGTGAAACAGATTTCTATTGCACATTGGTGTTTATGGTAACATCAGGAAAACTGCTTTTAAACTTTACCCTTTCAAATTATTTTTCAAATATTAGATACGGTGACAGAATGTCACCAGGGAACTTGCCAGTCATCAACACGAGCACCTGGCCTGGAATCTGGCCACCCCTCGGAGGAGTTGGGCCATCATGTCCCTTAGTGTCATATCTCCACACGAATAAAATGGTTATTCTGAAAATCACACCACATCCGTGGTTCCCTGGCAGGAATAAATGGCAAAATTGCTAAGAAGTCATTCAAACGATGCCCAACCTGTAGAAATGATCACTGTTATAATGAGGATGATGAGGATAGAAAATACTGTTTTTCTTTATAAAAGTTCTATATGCTTCCTGCTGAGTTGAAATCAAGTATTTTACTTAATTTTAACCACTAAATTTTGAATAAGAAAATTGTGTTTTTTAGAAATATGAAATGGTATTTTCATAAACAATGGGCAAAACTAGTTGTACGTATATGAGTTGTATATAAAACTGGTTGATACAACTAAAACTAGTGGCATCTTGTAGATGAGCCAGTGGGCTCAGTGAAGTCAGCAAAGCTTCCAGACTCCTCACTAAGCAGCCCATGAAGGGAGCCCAGGAGTCACATCAGCGCCTGTGATGAGCTTTCAGGATACAGTCAGCATCAGCAAATAGACATGCGGGGATGGATCCTGGCCCAAAGTGAAGGAACCCCTTATCACACATCACTTGGTGTCAACAGGTAACGTCCAAATACCTGCAGCCTCGCCTACGTGGGGCGTACAAGGCACACAGGGGCCAAAACCAAGCAAAGGCGATGGAACAAGGGAAAACCTCTTAGGCGCTTCCTCATAAAAACATTGCTTATCTTCTCTACTGCAGAATCTGGATAACCACTGTTCAAAAATGAAGACACACTAAATACGAGCCCAAAGGAGACCAACAAGCACAAACTAAACAGAAGAAGTTTAAAACTACTTGTGCGTGTTCACACATGTTAGCTTCCTCTCGTGTTTCCTGTCCATTATACCCAGAGAGCAGGTGCGAGCTGCCCATTCGAACAGGGCAGGTGCCCTTGAAAGGAGGTGCTGATTCTCGTGAAGATGGTTTAGTACTAAAACATAAATAGCACACTAGAGAGAATTGTATTAATCTAGGAGGAAAGGAGAGGAGTCTTTCTAATAAGTCTTTTTTAATCTACCTAGCTTTGTGGGTTAGGGGGTTAAGGTTCTGCCAATTAATCTCACAGTTCTTAGCCCAGGATTTTCTGAGGAGACCACAGCAACAGAACCCTTCCAGATGAGAAGTCCTAGACTTGGGTCTTACTTGGCCAAAGGAAGGGTTTCTGGTATGTAAATCATTTTATTAGGGCACCGATGTTCTCGTTTGGAAAAAGAGGGAAGTGTGAGATGACATTTTTCAAAATGGTTTCCAAACTCCAATGTGCTACATAAAACTAAGGTATTGCTGCCATTACTTTCAAACATCGCAACTTATTTAATCTTCCAATTGCCAGGTTTCACCTGCTCCTAAAGTTATCGATAGTGCCATTATTTGACACCATTTCCAGTATGTTCTATCAACTTTGATTAACCTTCACAGAATCCCTTTGATGGCATGTATTGATCATCATGTCTTTCTTCTTGACCTTTCAGGGTTTTTCTTAGGCCAGCTCTTTAGTATTTAGGAAATAGACGTTCTCCTCTGCTCTCTGGGGAGAGCATAGATCATAGTTCTTGGTCTACTGTTTTACACTTTGTGTGATATTTTAGAAATAAATACAGTGCTGGCAGCACCAAGTCTGTTCCCATTTTGAATTATCTTTGTTGTATCTGACCTCGTCTTCAGCTCTAATCTTTTACACATCTGCTGATACCTTTGAGGAAATTCTGAGTTACATTAATTTGAGAAGCAATTCTATTTATACGACATAACGTCGTATATCTTTCTTCCCTTTGTGTGTCGTAATCTTCAGCCACAACATAGAAATAACACTCATGTTATCTTCCGTTCATGTCCATGGTCATCGGAATCTCCTATGGACGCTATTGTGGTTGCGTGAGAGACCATGGTCACAGCTGATGGACAGAGATGTGTACAGAAGGACAGGAGGTCCTTGTTCGTTTAAGATACACTTTGTACTAAATAAAAGTAAAGAAAAAAAGGTCTTCTCATTTATTATCTAACAGCTGGCAAATTAGGCGCATGGAGTCCTGTCGTTATGCTCTGTGTGTGCTCGTGAGCCCACTCTCAAAATGCTGGCCCGGGCACTCACGTGCCACGTGTCACTGGCCAAGTTCGTTCATCTTTTTCAAGTTGAGTTACCCACCTCCCAGTGAGGGAATAATGAAAACTGGCTGACAGGAATACAGGGAGAGTATGTATAATACATTTTAATTGCTCTTAGTCTAGTTTATGGCACGCAGTACGTGTTCAATAAAAGTTCTTTATTTTATGATGAAACACGGGATGTCAGCCGATCACAACACACCTAAACAACAACTCTGCTAAGCTCACTCATACTGTCATTTCAGTACTTCAGTTGATGTTATGAAGTTAGAATTTTTTTTTAATGTTTATTTATTTATTTTAGAGAGAACACAAGCAGGAAGGCACAGGGAGAGAGGGAGACACAGAATCCAAAGCTGGTTCCAGGCTCTGAGCAGTGAACACAGAGCCTGATGCAGGGCTTGAACCCATGAATCGTGAGATCATGACCTGAGCAGAAATCAGATGCCTAACTGACCAAGTCACCCAGGTGCCCCTGAAGTTAGGATTTATGAAGACTCAATTTAACAATTATTAGTTACTAGTTATTATCCAAAAAGAAGGTTAAACAGACACCATATGTTTGCACTCATAGGTCTAACAGGAGAAACCTAACAGAGGACCATAGGGAGGGGAAGGGGGAAAGAGAGTTGGGGAGAGAGAGGGACACAAATCATGAGAGACTACTGAATACTGAAAATGAACCAAGGGCTGAAAGGGGAGGGGAAGGAGGGAAGGGGGTGATGGTCATGGAGAGGGGGCACTTGTGGGGAGAAGCACTGGGTGTTATATGGAAACCAATGTGACAATACACTATTATAAAAAATAAAAAAAATTAAGAAAATCAAAATGAAAATAGGCCAAAGATAATAACCCCCCAATGGCTACTCTAAAATCGTCTGGCTAACTATTTTAAGTTAAATAATTATAACTCTGAATCGTCAGGGCACTGATGTGATGGAGGCTTCAACCTTGACGGTGTAACTGCTACAGACACTGTCGCCCCTCAGCCTACCTCTCACGGGCAGGATGGGAGGAGCCACGACAAAGGTGACAATTTCTCATGGGGTCCCGCCTCTCTGTAGACAGGCTCAGAACCCCCGGCCAGGTCCCCTACCTGCGCAGTCTCACGTCCCTTGCCCATGAACGTGAGTACAGTAAAGTCACATCTGCAGGGCTGGTGTAAAAAAACCAGAGACAAACAGAAAGCACCTGGCTGTCAGCAGCTATGCAGTAACTACCTCTGTTTCTCCTTCTTTCTCTGCACCAGCAGCCGGGGCTACTGCGAACATTTTACAAGATCTCAGTCTAGCATCACATGCCTAAATAATAACCCCAGTGTGTTTAATTACAGCTTAATCTCAGTAATTCATTTGATGTTACCCAGTAAGTTAAAATTTGTAAGACTTGCTATGATAACTATCATTATGGTTACTAGATAGTATCAAAACAGGTTAGAAATAAAAGACAGCCATGCCAGATACAATTAGTACAAAATAATAACATTCTAGGGGTGCCCGGGTGGCTCAGTCAGTTAAGCGTCTGGTTCTTTAAAAAATTTTTTTAATGTTTTTATTTATTTTTGAGAGAGAGAGAGAGAGACAGAGAGAGGGACAGAGCAGAAGCAGGGGAGGGGCAGACAGAGAGGGAGACCCAGAATCTGAAGCAGGCTCCAGGCTCTGAGCTGTCAGCACAGAACCTGACATGGGGTTTGAACTCACGAACTGCAAGATCATGACCTGAGTCGAAGTCGGAAGTTTAACCAACTGAGCCATCTGTGCCACCCCCATTTTCTAATATTTTTGTAAAATTTCCAACTCTTGATTTTGGTTCAAATCATAATCTCACAGTTCGTGGGTGTGAGCCCCATGCCCTCTTGGGATATTCTTTCTCTCTCCTCACCTCTCTGCCCCTTCCTTGCTTGTGCACACCCTCTGTCTCTCAAAATAAATAAACTTTGAAATAAAATAACAACATTATACTTAATATAAAATGAGGGTAACATTTCTATATGAATACCTAATGTTAATATATAAGTAATTGAAAAAGAAAATGAGAGCTGTTGTTACTGTTAATATTACTCAAGAACAGAATGTTTTTCCCCAGAAGCTATACATGTTTGGCAATTGTGGTGGTGACAATTTCTAGTTTATGAATTCTTGTGTTAGGTTTGCCTCTGGGTGAGATTACGTGGAATCTCCCAAACCACTGGGTGCTCATGCCTTGTACTTCATTCAGGGACACTGATGGGAGACATGGAACAGTACCTGCAGTGTCCTGGTGACTCAGAGGCCCCACTCTCTCCACCCCTCCAGGCTCCCTCACTGCTCCGTGAGACCACATGCATGCAGGGGTGTCGTGGAGGAACACTGAGGTCCAGAGAGGCCCAGAAACCCCTTGGGTTCTAGATAAGCTTACTGGGAGTTGGGGAGGAGATGTCTGTCCATGAGGTGTCCTAATGTCTCATCAAGTGTCTCATGATCAACTTATAAGAAGACTCAGGTATTAGGCAGGGACATTAGCTAGAAGTGACCTCTTGGTCAGCAGGACACACGTGTCCCCAAGATCCAAAGAAGAGATACCAGGGTCACAGAATCAGTGACTTCAGGGCCCCGGGAGCTTGAGCACCAGCCAACCTCCCATCAACCGCACAGAGGAAGGTAGTGGTGAGCCTCCGCTTCACACAGTTACGTGGCTGCACCTGACGTGGGTGCCCACTCCCTGCCTGTCAATCAGCTCCCCAACCACCCAAGGCTCAATGGCCACCAAGCCTTCAACATTTGGTAATTTTTGCCCTGAATCTTATTTTTTAAAATTATTTCATTCTATTTTACTTTGTCATGGTGAAAACGCTGAACATGGAGTCTACCCCCAAAATGGTAAGTGTTCACTCCTGTGGGAACAACGTTTTAGGGCAAACATCTAGAACATGCTCATCTCACTTAACTGAAACTTTATGCTCACTGGTTAGGAATGTCCCATTTCCCTCTCCCTGCCCTAGCTCCTGGGAAGCTCCTTGACTCCACCATGATTCTGCTCTCTGATTCTTATTTTAGAGACCTCACATAAGTGTACCCATGCAGTACTTTTCTTCCCATGACTGCCCAGGAGCAGTCACGTAGCATGATGTCCTCAAGGTTCGTCCATGTTTTGCATACTGTGGAATTTCCTCCTTTTAAAAGGCTGGGTAGCGTTCTATCATATGAACATTTTCTTTATCTGCTCATCTGTCAATGGACGTTTAGACTGTTTCCACACTTGGCTGGGAATAGTCATGCACTGAGTGCACATATCTCTTCAAGTTCCTGACTTCAATTCTGTTGAATATGGAAGGATCTGAACCCCTGTGGGGGAATGCAAACTGGTGCAGCTGCTACAGAAAACAGGATGGAGGTCCCTCAGAAAGTTAGAAGTGGAACGACTATTTGATCCAGGAAGCCCATTTCTGCACGTTTATCCAAAAGGACTGAAATCAAGATCTTGAAGAAATGTCAACATTTGGAGTTTTAAGAGCAGGGTTTCAAGGAAAAAGCTAAGAACTGTCAAAGGGGGCCCTGGACTGTCCCAAGTACACTTTTTATTGGGATGTAAATAAGGGCTTGGAGCTTTCTTCAAAGACAAGAACATATGAATTGCACAGGGGACACTGGGATTTCTTTTCAAAATATATCAATTGTAACATGGTAGAGCAAGAAAAAATTCTCAAGTCTTTATGTCTTTTTCATACTTGAACTTGAAATCAACTCTTTTCCCATAAATTGCTATAGAACTCAGGAGATTCAAGTTCTGCTGATTTCCACAGACGTGTCCTTTGCTGTGTAAATAATGTTTCATGAGCATACCATTCTTTCTCGTAAGCCTCTGCTGGGTGGGGCTGCAGGAGTCCAGGAATAACAATACAGAAATGAGAGTGAGGAGGGCTCACACTGAAGGGATCTAGTGTCTACCAGAACCGCCCACGGCATCACTGCCTTTGACACAGTGCCCCCTGGGAGAGGCACTGGTGTCCCTTTCTTGTAGATGGAGACTGAGATTCATGAATGTCATCTGACTTGTCATCCAGCTAGATACTGGCAAGAGGATAATCAACTTCTTAGCTACAAAATCAAAATGTTATCATGGCACCTAGGTGGCTCAGACTGTTGAGTCTCCAACTCTTGATTTCAGCTCATGATCTCACAGTTCGTGGGACTGAGCCCCACGTGGGGTTCCTCACTGTCAGCATGGAGCCTGCTTGGGATTCTCTCTCTTCCTCTCTCTCTGCCCCTCCCCTGTTCATACTTTCTCTTTCTCTCTCTCTCTCTTTCCCCCTCAAAATAAATAAATGAACTATAAATAAGAAAATGATTTGACCACTATCTCTAGTAGCAATTCAGGAAAATAAACAGTCACTCTGTTCCAATCGGTCCAAAATGGCCAAGACTTAGTCAATAACTGACAGCTTCCCTAATTCTTATCTCTGCTTCCAACTTAGGACCAACCAGAGAAAGCCAAATATGACCCCTGACCAATCACATCAAATGTTCTGCTTCTAGTTAGCCTGCTACAACTTCACCATGCCAATAGCTTCCACTCAGAGCATACCTGACGCCTTCCCTTCCTTCCACAGTAAGGCTTTCCCACTCCCTGCCTGCCTGCAAGTCTGCCAGAACTCAGGTGATGATAGCTGACTTCCTTGCTCTAGCAAGTTTTGAATAAATTACCTTTGCTTGTTCTCAAAAAAAATAAAAGATAACTGTGTGTAACTGCTATTATTTTATAAAAGACCCCCATAAAAAATTGAAAATACTCTGTGGCTCAAGATTTATACATGGTACCAAGAATAAGCTCAACATGTTACTTTAAGTGATGATCACTTTCAAATAAATGTCTTAGGGATTGCACTGAGGGGATGCATTTTCTAAGCAATCCAACAAAACGGAAACCTCTGCAATCTTGCCTATGTTTCTCAGTTGGCAAGGGCTGGCATTCCTGCTTTCGAAGTGTTGAGAACTGGGTAGGTGGAAAAAGCCACAGGAGAAGAAAAATAAACCTTGTGCTTCTGTCATAAAAGAGGAGGTTGCTCCACTGTGCCACAGTGACGTTGTCCTGGAAGGACACGGCCACAAAGGAAAAACAAACAATAACAGAAGTACCCCCAAACCAAAAATACGTAAGAACTGACATCAGGCCCATTGGAGACACACATGGCATTTTTCTGGACTTGAAAACTGATGCTATATTTGTTTCATAAACCATAATTCTGTAAGTTTGCACACAAAGCAATAAACGCATGAACACTTTAGGAAGACACTCAGTTTTTACATTAATAATCAGATGTATCACACACAAACACATTCCAGTGACTACACAGGAAGTTTCCTACACTTTCCTTAATATAATTCTTTCTTTCCTTAAACTCTCTATAATTCTTTAATGTTTATTTTTTGAGAGAGAGAGAGAGAGAGACAGAGAGAGAGACAGAGAGTGAGCAGGGGAGGGGCTGAAAGAGAAGGAGACACAGAATCAGAAGCAGGCTCCAGGCTCAGCTGTCAGCACAGAGCCCGACTCAGGGCTTGAACTCATGAGCCATGAGATCATGACCTGAGCCAAAGTCAGACGCTCAACCAACTGAGCCACCCAGGCATTCTGCTTAAACTCTTTATAAATGTGATTATTGAAGTCAATTTGCAATAAGAAAATAAATGACTTGAAATGTTTACTGAGCTCATTGTATTGAAAAGTTCTGGAACGTAAAGGGCAAGATCGACTCCAGGCCATACACCCCTGTGGTTTCCCAGCTGATGAGACAGACCTTGATACGTGAGTGGAGCTCGTGGCCTCAGATGCTGAGGCACCAGAAACAGGAAATGATGTACTTTAGCACAGAATAAAGATACCTCATTTGAATTGTTTTCCGAAGATGAGTGAATGTTCACAGATTTACCTATGACCTTTTAGTAAATAATTTTAACTTTCACATTTGAAATACCAATAAATGTATCATTCTAAACTGGCACTAAGATGCTTCCTGGCCAAAGCTGAGTTCGGGAGACCCAGGAAAGAAGTGCTTCTAGAATCATAACTGCTTTTATCAAAGCTTCTGCGGTATTTGCTGGTGCGCAGGGAAAGGCGTCTGATTGCAAATCCCAATAGCAGGAGCCTCCCTGGCTTGGGCATATGTGACCAGATGCCCCTCCCCTCTTCCTCTCCCTGACCTTCCGAGGCCATCTGTGGCGTGGGATTTCTGCGTGTCACAAAACAAGCTGTACTACAGCACAAAACAACATCACTCAGCCTCACAAACCAAGGTTAGGAAAGCAAGGCAAAGAACAACTGGAAAGATTGGCCAAACCAGAGCTTCTGGTGAACTTCTCCCCCAGAACCTCCCCCCTGCCCCCCATCCCACCATGTGTGCTCTGTGGTGCTGGTCCCAGGAGGAGGGCAGATGAAGCGGAGGCCAGCGGCCCTGAGCACTCAGTCATTCCCACAGATGCTGCAAGACGAGCAACAGCAGGCCTTGGGAAAGGTGCCTACATAGGTGGAATTTTATTTGAGAATTTAGAGTTTTAAAGCAAACATGGCCAAAGGCAGAAGAAAATCACAACCATAGGCTGACTTTTATTCACCCTGAATTGGCGCCACTGTGCTCTGACAACAGCTGCACAGTTTCCCCACCCTCGAGTGTCTCAGGTTCATCCTGCGTTCTAGATGTTGGTGTGGAGACCTTACGCCACTTTCCCCAACCAAACATAGGGGCCAGAGTTGAGCAGACAGAAGCTTTGGTCACAGCTCAGATATCAGAACTGACAACCCCTGGGGCAGCTCGTTCCATAAGTGAATTTCTAATTCGGGAAGCCTCCCAGCTACTGTGAGCTTCCAGTATTTCCTCCAAACATCCTCCTTCACCAGAGAAACGTAACATCATTCACAGCACCGAGTACATGCCTGAGCATGCTGTGTTTGCAGAGCACTTAATGTTTGCAGAGCATCTGGTGTCTGTTGAAAATCTAAAGTTTGCAGACTCTCCGGTGTGTGAGAGTATGTTGTACCTGCAGAATATGAAATGTGTCCAAGGCATCCAGTGTCTAGACAGGATGGTTACAGAGCTTGTAGTTTGCAGAGCACCTGTTTGCCGTGTATCACGGTGTGCAGAGCACCTGGCGAATGCCGGCTCCAGACTCCCGGCTCTCCGTCGGGGGCGGGAATGACGGGGACTGTACTCACCACGTTACAGCCTGCGCAGTCAGGTCCGTTCTCGCAGGTCCTGCGGCGAGCTTGGATGCCACCCCCGCACTGGGCCGTGCACCGTTCCCAGGGGCCCCAGCCTGTCCAGAACATGTGCGGGGGGCACAGCAAATGCTCGTTGCAGTATCTGTGGTGGGGAAACCAGGAGGAAAAGGGAAACGGTCAGTGCAACCTGAAGCCACAGGTCTGTCCACTGTCCGTCCCTGCACCGGGACGTGGGACACACGGGCATGCTCCGCGGGGGGCGCGTTTTGTGTGCGGAGAGGCTGCGCAGTCAAGGGGGCAGCCGTGGTGCTGGCCATGCCGTGCGCACAGACAATGGGATGCACGGGGGACAATGAAGAAGATGCTAAACTCACAACGCAGGATGGACCTTCCTGGGCAGCCAATGAAGGAAAAACAAACAAAACAAAACCCTTCAAATAGACACCCCAAGAATGAGAACACATAGAAAATATCTAGGTAGTGCATTTATCTTCTACACACAAATACTGAGAGATAAAGTAGGCTACGGATACAAAGTCAGCAACTGCGTGTGGAATTCAGTTCTCATTCTGGAATCAAGTAAGGCTCCTTCCTAATCCTATTAATATAAGTTAAAGGAAAGTGAAAGCCTGATTTTAGCATGAGATCTCATTACCTACATGACTTAGGTCATTACATTTTTAAATTTATTTGTAGACTCTCAAAATGACGTCAGAACACCTAACTGGAAAAAACCATGATTTACCCCAGAATAACCAAAATACTATTTACAAATACCGATCCTGTTTACATATTCCATACTTCACATATACATTCATATTGTCAATTATTAGCCAACGACACGAGGCCTTCTTTAGCTTTAGCTGAGTCAAATTTCTCATCAATCCTTAATGATACAAATGAAATGAAGCAAAGTGATGGGGGGAGGGAAACAAACGCGAAACAAGGAAATGGCCTGGCATTCTCCAGGTTACAGCCTCCAGGGAGGAAGGGACTGCCTTAAACATAGTCAAACTCATGACACACAAAGCTGGCAATTTAAAAGACTATTTCAATTCAGTACTCCATCTACTGAGCAGAAATTTGGCTTCTAGAGGACAGTAACCTGCAAGCCCTTTTCTGACCCCTCTCTCCCCATCCCATCTGGATTCAGATGCAAGGCACAGACTCCTACCTGTGAGGTTTAGTCACCTGTGATGCCATCATTACTAACACATGCTTAATCCTGCAGGACACTACGCAGAGGGCATTACAAAGAGTGTTTCCACAGGACAGGTGTTTACAACCCAAGATGAATACAGGGAAATGGACACAGGCCACAATAGAAAATACTGTCTCATGAGTAGAAAATAAGGACAAATTGCAGCTGGTTTCCAGAAACCAGGAAGAGTCATTTGGGGAGTGTAGTTTCCTGACAGCAAATATTGACAACATTCAACTGGTTTTCCACCAAACCAGGAGAACTCTATGGAGAATGTAAAGCGCCAGAGGCAGGCACAGATGAAAGGTAAAAGCCGGGCCAAGCGAATGAGAGTCCACAGGATGAGGCAAAGTGGGCAATGGCTGACATCCTGGGAAAGAACAGAATATAGAAATGGGAAGAGTTAAATAAGAATGGTCACTGGGGAGAAGATGACAGAAGAAGGTGACAGGAAGTAGCAGCACCTACCTTCATGGGTGGGGAGGAAGAACTTGAAATTTACTTACAAGGAATCAAAAAAGTTCAGAGTTAGAGGGTGAAGACTGGTCTACAGGAGTTGGTGTCTCATCCCATTGGCGGTCTGGAGCTCCCTGAGATTTAAGGAGATCTCCATGTGTGAGTGTGGGGTCCCATCTCCAAGGAGCCCACCAGCAGGAGGAGCAGGAAGAGCAAATGTCAACCAGGAGAAGTCTGGATTGCAACAACGCAAGGAATAGATGTTCCAAGCTGGACAAACAAGATGACAGTGGAAACAGAAAGGGATGGAGCAAACTTGGGCTTGATATAGTGGGATGAAGGCGTGGCAGCTGTGTGAGTGCAGAGAACAACAAGCAGACAGACAGGACCATCACGTGTCAGCCTCTCATTTGGGGGAACATGGGAGCCATGCTTCCGGCCAGAGAGAGCTGATACGTCATGGCAGGAGAAGCCTCTGAAGGAGAGAACCAATAAGGCACAAGCCTTAGTTTCTCTAAAGGTTCACATAGAAGAGTAGTCAATGGAACTGAATAGTCCTCACTCTTTCTCATCTTCTCAATTTTCATTAGGTTTCCCTCTTCCAAGGCCATGGACGCTCTTGTGTGTAGGGGAGAAAGGAAAGGAATCTTCTAAGTATAAGCGCATGACCTCCAGGCAGGAGAACCAAAACAAAATCGAGGATACAATGGACTGAAAGAATTTGACCTTAGGAAGCATGTGCAAACGCGCAGACTTGCAGTAAGTGGAACATCCTGGCTACTCAGTGATCATTACCATAACTGTTTGTACATGCAATGTTCCAGGAGTGGGGAGCCATTCAAGAACACATTTGGAAGGAAGGAAAACTCAGAACATCAGAACTCCCCACCCTTGATTCAAAATAGCCAGGGGTACCTTCTCTCACTGTGCATAGATAGAGAAGTAGAATTCCACCTCCCATTTCCAAGCCAATTCACTGGCATTAAAAAGGTATGGACTACCTGGGCTCCTTACCCTCATTTTAGCTTTCAAACATAAAACAAGCAATAAAAGAATAGGGAGAGCAAAGGAAAACCTTGCTAAAGATGCTTATAAAACACTTGACTTTTAATAAAAAGCACAGCAAGGGAGCTACCATTTCCCTCTAGCGAAATACATCAGAGCACGCAAATACTTCCTCATGTTTGCCTAGAACAGGCCACCTCTGAAACACTCAGCACGTTAGCAGAGCTGAAGATCTACTGCAGAAGAGCCTGAAAACTCTATGTAGCACAGAACTTCCAACCAGAGTCAACACATGCTATATTTGGCTAGATTTTAAAGTTGTCTACCATGTGCCTTCCATTCTTCTCTCTTTCTCTTGTTACGACAGTCCTGAGGAAATAGCTACACCAGGATATGTGACTATGTCACCCTCTGCAAGGGAGATCAGAAGGGAAATCACAATTGCTAAGCTAGACAGCTCTGTCCCTCTATGTCTGGGTTTTCACTCACAAATCCACCTGAAGGGAGCCTCCTCAGAGGCAAAGCCCTTACAAGCCCCAAGCACTGGATTCTCTGCAACTTCAAGGAAGTAGGGTCCTTCTAACCCCCTTGAGGGGAGGCGGTCTGACCCCCACCCCAACTAACACATGCTCCAGACAGAAGTGACTCTTGTTAAACCACTGACTGGGTGCCCAGTGTCTTTCCTGCTCACAAATAATAATGGCGATCAGAATTTAGTTACTTCGACAAGACTCTACTTGTTCAAAAATTTTTATTAATTTATGGATAAAATATCTACACAATGGACCAGCCAGTGGTTCCTAATTTCTCTAGTCTTCTACCTAAAGCTAGCTTTTGCCACAGAGCAGCTGAACATTTTTGGAGTTTTACTGGCTCCCCTGGATCTCTAGTATCTGAAAGCAGTGAAAGTCACAGATGCATTTCATAATGCATTGAAAATTAAGATTTTAATTTTGCCCATGACTGCTCATTCCCATTTTGCATTTAAAACTGAATTAATAACCCATCAGTACTTCTCTATAAATTATCAATTTGTCCACAGACCTAGTCCCTGTGAAAAGAATTACCTTTCATAGCCCCACATAGATTCTCAGCACTGTGTTGTTTCTTGTCATACCTCTTCATGCTACAAGTGCATTCTGTTCTGGTTTGGTCTGTGCTAGTTTCTCACTGAACTCTGACAGCCTGAACCAGTCAGAATCCTATCAGAATCATGTTTTCCTTGCCTCACTCTAAGTGACCATCCCTTCATTGGGCCATACTGGAATAATCAAATCTTTTGGCACAAGAGAAATTACACATACATTGCCCCCATACTATTAATTTTTACTCCAGGAGACAGCCAAGAGAACCCACTAGAGGAGAGGAATGACCTGTAAAGGAACAGCACTTTGGCTCACCACAGGACTAAGCAAACACACCAATGGAGACAAAGACAAATATGATTAAAAAATCTTATGATAAAAAATCAAATAATAAAAATCATATAATACTCTCCCATTGGTTCCTGGGATTCTTAATTTTGATAATGCAGTAGGGCAGACTCTAATGTGGTCTCCATGGCTTGCGTGATTTATTCCCACTTAGTGTGAGTGTGTGTTTGTACGTCTGTATGTGTGTGTGTGTGTGTGTGTGTGTGTGTGTGTGTGTGTGTGTGTAGTGTGTAGGTTGGGCGGTGATTAACCGAATATGGCAAAACACTGTAACTGAGTAACATAAGACTGCAATGTCACTTTTTCAAGAAAACTCACCCACCCTGCTTTGCGGACTTAAGTGGTCGGGCCTGAATGGCTTAGATGGCTAGGTATTCCGGGAGCTCCTGGCTCACATTCTCCAAGGGACGGAATGCTGCCAACAACCATGGGATTTGGGAAGCACACCTTCTTTAGTCAAGCCTCAGATGAGACCACAGCCATGGTCCACGCCATATTGCAGCCTCATGAGATCCTGAAGTGAAGGACCCATGTCAACGGTGTCCAGGTTACAAACCCAGAAACTGTGAGACAATAAACAGAGTGCTTCGGGCACTGCGTGAGTGCTAACATTGTTATGTAATGACCCCTACACAGATTTTCATACCCAGATATGCAGTGCTACTGTAGAAAACACATGAAAATATGACCGTGGCTTTAGGACCAGGGAATGAATAGAAGCCAGGAGAATTTTGAAGAACATGTAGAGACTTTGAGGATGCTGTCAGTGAGGCTTTAGAAAGAAAACAGGACAGAGAACTAAAACGCAGCAACAAAGCCAACCCAATTAGCACATGGGCAAAGGACATTTACAGACATTTCCAAAAGAGTAGACAAATGGTGAATAAGCACAGGAGGAGATGGTCGATGTCGTTAGTCCTTGGGGAAATGTGAATCAATGGAAACCAATTTGACAATAAACTATTATCAAAAAAAAAAAAGCACAGTGAGATAATTACTTTATGCCTACTAGGATGGCCATCACGAAAGAAAAAGAAAGAAAGAAAGAAAGGAAGGAAGTACCGAAGGCAGGCCGTGGTGTGGAGAACCTGGAACCCTCACACTCTGTTGGTGGGGATATACGAGGTGAGGCCTTCCCCTTCTTACTGTGGAAGATAACCCCTCAAAAAACTAAGTAGAATTACCATATGACCAAAACACTCCACTTTCAGGTTATACACAAAAGCACTGAAACAGATTTGAACAGAGATGCACACGCTAGTATCCACTACAGCATTATTTGCAGTAGCCAAAATGTGGAAATAACCCACTTGGTAATTGATGGGTAAAGAGATAAACACAGTATGATACTGCCATACAGCCGGGGATTATGGAGCTTGGCGAAGGGAATGGAGTTCTGACGCACAGTCAGAAAACATGATGCTAGGTGAAATAAGCCAGATACAAGGGTGCACATAGGACAGAAGTCCACTTACATGAACTATCTCAAAGAGGCAAATTCATAGAGACAGAACATAGATTCGAGGTTACCGGGGGATGAGAGGAGGGGAAAATGGGGAGTCACTGCTTAATGGTTACGCTATTTGGGTGACGAAAAAGTTTTGGAAATAGTACTATAGTTATACATTACAGTAAATGCAATTAATGCCACTGAATCGAACACTTTAACAAGGGCTAAATGGCAAATTTCATGTTAAATATATTTCACCACAACCAAAATTGGAAGGAAAATAAGAGTTTGTGACTGGAAACCGGGGGAAGGGAGGACCTTGTGAGGCAGGGTAGAAAGCTTCCCAGGCTGTCGCTGCGGTTTCTATGGAAAGTGGAACACATCAGTGTGAAGTGAATTACACAACCGAGGAAATTTCCAGGCAAAGTGTCGGGGGTGCTGCCTGGTTTCTTCTTGTGGCTTATGGTAAAATGTGGGAAGGAAAGAAGAAAAATGAGGGAAGGAATAACAAACAAGAGTGACCAGGACAGGATAACTTTGGAAATTCTGAGTCTCTCCTGATGGCGATGCTAAAATTAAGAAAGAGCTTCTGAGCGCTGTCAGGAATGGTTGGCAGAGAGTAAAAATCCAAGATGTAATGATACAACCTTCTGTTAAAACTCGGAAAAACCAAGGGATCAGAGTGGTTTCGGCTGCACACAGGGCGCTGCACACGGGTCAGGAGCAAGGGTGCGCCTCCCAGATGGTCTCAATTACCAGCAGGCCACAGGGTGTGGTTCCTCAGCTCTCAGGAGGCTCCCCTGCTGGAGAAGGACTCTCTCAGAAAGATCAGGGGGTGGAGATGTGTTTGTGAGAGTCAACCTCAAGGAAATCCACAAGGATTTAACCTCAAGGAAATAAACCTTAAGGTTTATTTCTGCAGAAATATCAGCTTACACTGAAACATGCAGAGAAAGTGCACATGAAGTGAGACCACGGGAGTCCAGAATTCTACTGGCAGGAAACAGGGTGGTCACACTACCCAGCCGCCTGCACATGCTAACTTTCATGAAAAAGAAAAGATGATTCGGGAAGCAGCGATGAGAGCCCAGAAGGCAGAGCTAGGAACCGTGCAGAATTATGCACAGGTCTTGAAACTTAATTGAGCAACTCCCAACACATGGCTGGCTGGATTTCAGAGTTTCTGTGGAGCAGTGAGTTCTATTCTTTCCATTTTCCTCCCTTTTGAACAGTAATGTCTGTAGCCTTTCGCCTGTTGCCCCATTACACACTGGGCGTGCCAATGGCACAGATATCTTGCCTCTGATATTACAGGAACAACACGCAGGATGCCTCATTCATATTTGAGCTTGACTTAAACAATAAGGTTCTGGAATCTTTAGATATAATTTGATGATATAGAACTTTTGGGGACCTTGGGAATGGGTGAAATACAGTTTGCATATGAATGACTGAGGGACATATAGCTGACTGTGGCAGAGACTCCAAGGTGACCCCAGTGATCCTCGCCTCCTAGCATTCATGTCCCGTGTAATGTCCCCTGTTGAGTGTCGACAGGGTCTGTGACTTCCTTCTAACCAGTAGGCTACAGCATGTCACCTTGCAACCGCCCCATGTAAACCATCCTGCTCATCCCGCCATCCTGCCAGGAGACAGTGACTGTGCTGGGAAAGCTCGTCTGGCAGGGAGCACATTCCCAATCTGACTGTCCACACAGGGCTCAACGCTGACAACCAAGCCCCCGATCTTACACGTAGCTCTTTCCCCGGTCAGTGCCTGGATGAGACCACAGCTCTGGCTGAGCAGGGAAACCCAGGAACATCATACTGAAACTCCTGACCCAGTAAGACTGTGAAATAACCGATGTGTGTTGTTTTAAGCCACCCTCAGTTTTGGGAGCTATGGTTATGCAGGAAGAGGAAACTAATATGGGAAATGACACCTGCATTTTGATAGTGTTTACACACCATCAGCCCACTGCTCCATCCTTGTTGGGGCTTCCGCTTGGCCCTTGGGACTCAAGAACATCATTTTCCAGTAAATTTTAGAAAAGAAGAACAGTGGCCACACCTTCTAAAGTGTGAGAAAAAAATAAGGTAGATTATTTTCTTTACCCAGTACTTCAGAAAAAATTACGGGAATCAATTTATTCACTTGCGGCCACTCAGGACTTCTTTAGGGGGGATGGGTTTAGAGCAGTGGGGTGCAGGGGAATCACCCTGCACGTGCCTAGTCAGGGGTCTTCCCATGGAGGCCAGAGTCTCCCTGAGTTGTGAGTTTAGTTCTCAAATACGTATAAGGGATGGTGTTCTCTTATACCACACAAGTGGAGAGACCTTGGACATAACACAACAACAAATAAACCTCAGAGCTGTTTGCCTGTGAAAACCAAAAACCAGACATTATGTACTGGTTTTTCTCGATTTCATTAGCCTCTTGATGGTTTGATTAGCCCCTAAGAAAGGCTGTTCAATAGGGAAGTTCAAGTTTAGAGAATCCCTGTTCTCACCATCCACATACTCACTATGCAAATTCAAATAATCCTCCATTAACCAAATATCTCTCTTGCTCAAAGGAGCGTTTTTTTTTTAATGTAAAAAGGGAACATTTTAAGGGTAAGTCCCCCAAGCACAGTCTTCCCTGGAAACACAGCTTTCCAAACAATCACTAAGTGCATACAGGACGCGCATACATGTTAGCCACAGAGCTAGACAGCATCTTCCTTCCTGTGTGCTCAGCCTTGGAAAGGCGCCAACAGGAACAAGATTGGCAGGGGTGCTAGAATTTGGGGGCCGTTTCACACTGATAAAGGTGACTTTGCCTGGAAAGGGGGTATGATGTGGCAATGCATAGCATTTTAAAACTTCCAACCAATTCTAAATCTTACAAGGTTAGAAAAAGTAGGAAGACAATTCGCCCATAATCGGTCTTTCTTCCCACTTAGCCAACTAGTGTGTTGGATGGGAAACGGTAGACATGTGTAAGACTGTTTCGGGACTACTTCAGAAACGCCGAACCTTGCTTTGTAAAGATCGTCTTTCATTGTCCTCTGGGTCCAAAGGAATGCAATCTTAATTGGTAATTCGGCACACAGTGAAGACAGAAAGGAAAGATTCTCCCAGGTCGTTTTAACTTTGTAATAAATACCTTGCAGGGACCTATCTGTGCAGTAAACCTGTTGGTTTTGTCTGTATAAATATTGATCACACAGCAAATAACTGCATACAGCCTTTTTATAAGAGGCTCACAGTGAACCCATCTCGCCAGATACAATCCTCACTTCATTTTAATTAAAAGGCATCGAAAGCCATTTTGTCTCACAGGGGTCAATGCAACACGCTTACAGGAGTGTGGTGGGGTAAGAATCCTGAGCGATGTGAAATTCACCTGCGTGGATTTCCTCCCAGCAGTCATGAACTAGAATGTACCTTAAATATGCAAGAAAGAGTCAACCATCCTGGCTGTAGATTTTATGAAGCCAAAGCCAAATGTCTGGTTGTATGAGAGCTCCCTGAGGAGCTGAAGGCTTGGAGTCCAGCCTGGAAAAGGAAGTTCTGTGGGCTACACAGCAGCCTCCAGAGGGGATCGATGCACAGAGGAGCTACGTTGTAAGTGTGTAAGTGTACTCAGGGCCTGAATACCTCCTCACCCGGCTCCCTCTGCTTGACTGAGTTCTGAGCAAAACCCTGTTCATCTGACCCCTGCCATTGGGACCCAGGGCGCCTTAGGTCCTACCAGGAACTGCAGGTTTTGAGACGGGGTCCAGCTGAATTCTAAGAACAGATTTTCCCCAGCGTACTCTCTTTCTGGGTCCCCAGGCAGCCCAGCCCCGAGGTGTCCAGGGTCCCCACACCTCCACTCCCTTGGGGACTGCTCAGCCAGTTCCCTGTGCAGGCCCCCGCGTGGCAGTGAGGCTGTCCGCACGAGGCTTGGAGCGAAATTAAACGATGTCAGGAAAAGAACAGACGACCGGGCTCAACAGAAAGGGATGCCGCGTACAAGCTCAGCCACGTCCCGGACCGAAGCCACAGGAAGCTGGGCCCACGGCCTGGCAGGAAGCACGCGGACGCGATGTAGGGGGCGGAGCGGGGCCTACCTCTCCTCGCGGTTCTGGCCCACGCACACCCGGCCCCCGTGCCGGGGGGTGGGGTTGCTGCACGATCGCTGGCGCACCTGGAAGCCGATCCCGCAGCTGGTGCTGCAGGGGGACCACGAGGTCCAGGGGGTCCAGCCGCCGTTCCTGCGAAGAGAAGCAGTGGGGTCACCGGGCCGAACTGGCGGAGTCCATCCCTGTGTGCACCCCCTCCAGCTAACTTCCGGTGTCCTCACCCCCACCCAACCCCCACCGTGGGCTGTCGGGGTGCAGCTGGGAAGGGAAAGGGAGAAGGAGACATAGGACCCAACCCGATGGGCCGTGTCCTGGGACCCTGGTCCCTGGGAGACCTTCTCCTTGGTCTCTGATTTCAGAGTCAAGGTTTTTTGTTTGTTTGTTTTTGCGAATAAAACTTCAAGTGTGCGATAAATAATTTAAAATGGGCTATATTAGAAACTACTAATAAGGTGTAGTTAGGAAGATGTTAAATATTTTAATAAATGTATTTTATTAAAAGCAATTAGAGATGAATTCCTGAACCTCTAGGGTTTATACTTATTTGACTTATATAATTTATAATCTATAAAAAAGTGCATATTTGAACAATATATCATCTAAAACTACCTATAACACTTACTTTTAAAACCTATTAACATCAATGAAAATCAGCAATTAATTCTCTTGATAGCATTCATATTGATAAAGAATCCTGTAATATCCAATACTTTAAAACAAACTTTATTAAAAATGAAGGAAGCCAGGAGCATCTGGGTGACTGGTTGGTTAAGCGACTGAATCTTGGTTTCGGTTCAGGTCATGATCTCACAGATCATGACATTGGGCCCCAGGTGGAGCTCTGCACTGATGGTGCGTGGAGCCTGCTTGAGATTCTCTCTCCTTCCCTCTCTCTCTCCCCCCCC
>NC_043705.1:141238114-141346564 GCF_006229205.1 Suricata suricatta | reverse complement strand
CCCTTTCTCTCTCTCTCTCTCCCTCCCTCTCTCTCTCTGCCCCCCCATTGCACACACACACACACTCTCTCTCAAAATAAATAAATAAACTTTTTTTTAAAGTCATGAAGGAAAGGTACTTTAAATTCAAATTCTTGGTGATTTTCTTACAATTTACCAAAGATACAGATTATAAACAAGGTGTGCAAATGGCACATAACTGTATTTATGTTATTAGATTATAATATGATAGACATATAAAACATAAAATTAAAATAAAAAGAAGCAGCTTGTATAAAAGTGGCTTATAAAGTTAATTGCTGCTGACAGCTAGAGGATTTTTTCTGTTTAATATTGTACTTTTCCCTTGAAATGTCTGTATTTGTAATTTAAATATCTGGCTTAGTAGTTAGTCCTTACTATTAAAGAACAAATTGTATGCATTTTTAAGGATTTACTAAATCATTTTTAAGGATTTGTTAAATCCTTAAATATTTGTTAAAATATCTGTTAAATCCAGAATCCAAACGCCCATGTGAACTGCCTACCGCATGTGGAATATATTTCTCTAATCACATATGCTTTCCTATAACTATGTTACCTCACTGGATGTCCATTTCTCCTGAAAAAAATCAACTGACATTGTTTTGTGTGTGTGTGTTTTGCACCTTCCTTTAAAAACATGCAGGTCCAGCCCTGAGCCATGAAGCTCAAGGTATAAACAATAATCTGAATATATAATTTCTAAAATAATTTCAAGTGACAATTCCTCTGAGAAAACTCGGTATATTTCCTAGTTCCCTATTTTCTGAGACTTCTTCATGATATAAATGAAATATAGAGTGATACTTTACTATATGACAAGAAGGCTGTTTCATAATAATTTAACCAAGTAATCACAAAAAACATCAGATCCTTGCCAAAGTAATGAAAGTAATCAGTATCTTATATCCTGTTACCTATAAAATTTCTTAAAGAAATCCAAATAATGCATTAAATTCTATACAAAAATAACTATTGTAACATAAATCAAAGGATCTTTTTACTTCCAAAATTTCTTTTTATGTTTGCAAGACTGTTAGTGAAGGAAACTTTGCTTCCAAAATTGATTGGGAATTCTTAATTCCTAAACCTGTTACCAAACATGACATTTTGTGATATACTCCATTTACAATATAGAGGACATGTTGTATACAGAGAAATGGGTAAATGGAAGTGTATATAAATAGCAGAAATATAAGAAGTTAGGAAATAAGGGCGATTTTCTGTGTCTGTCATAGGCACTGGGTTTGCAGTCATGAAATTGAGGCAGGCAGTCACTGAGCAGCACCAAGTAAGCATCTATCAGCTGATGAATCATTTCTAGGATTAAATCATCCAAAACAACCCACTTGTGCATTTAAAGCACCATTAAAATGGGTTCCGTTATTCAATTACTAATCTGAAAATCACCACTAATTGCATTGCAGATCTGTTTAGAGGATGACATGTCTACTAGAACCAAAGCCAAAGAGGTATCAACAAATAAGTTGCAGTCCACACTTGATAGTCCTTTGTTTCCATGAAACAGTATAAAAAAGAATATCCGTCGCTGATTCTAATCTTCCGGTAACAGCTCTTTAACTTGTATAAAGTTGCTGCCATGCTTCGATGGAAGCCTTCTTAGTTTTGTGGAAAGAATGCTATGCAGAATGCCATGCTGACATGCCTTTGTTTTGTGTAATAGCACAAATGATCTAATCTATAAAGTCCTGCGGTCTCCTATCAACCTTGTGGAGTGACCTAGGCTGGCCTGAGAAGGGGAGCAGAGGGCAGAGGGCCCCCTGGCACCCTGCCCTTCTTCCTCCAACCACTGCTCCTCTTGGGCAGTAAGTGCCCTGGCGCTCTGGGCTCCCCTGGTGAGTTATCGCCCGGTGTGATCTGCGGTGTTAGGGATGTCACAGAAGACTTGCCCAGAGGTTCCTGCCTGCTGAATAGGCTCATGGAAACAAAATAATACTTTTTAGAAACACTGTAAATTAACAAGCAATTGAAGAGGGAGCTTGGAGGCTGATTTTAAAATCTGAGAGGCTGCTGTGGTCACGGTGCTGTAGGTGCAGAGGACGGGAGCAAGCTGACTACGGTAGAACAATCTGGCAATGACAAAATAATAGGCAGAGGAAACAGGAAGCCAACCCAGGGAATCACTGTTGGAATCGGTCTCCTGGTTACTCAGTACTGGGTGGGGTGTTTTGGGTTCATATCTGCTACAGAGCAGCAAAAAGCTGTTGGTCAAGGACTTGGTTTCTTCCATCCTCCAGCTACTATCAAAGCCCCCCCCCCCCCAAACTGGACTGTGCTCTTGGCGCCCCCAGCTGCTCAGGGTGTTGGGGGGCTCAGACCTGCAGCTGAGAGAATCTAACCACCTTCAAAGGCTCTCCCGGCTATGGGGCTCCCTGTGCCATCGGCTGAGTCCCTTTTCAGGGCTGTGGCACTGGTCAGTCCTCTCTTGGCCACACTTCCTTCCTTCCTGCCCTCACAGGTGTTGATGCTTGGGACATTCCCTAACCTCCTTCCTGCACATGAGTCTCTGTATCCTGACCAACCCAGGTCAGGCACAGGCTTTCCTCCTAGAGAGAGGTCCTAAAAAGGAAGGTATAGGTAAGGAAAATGGAAGGCTGTAGAAACTTATTTCATTTAGATGACAAACTCATATCAAGGTCTAGACCTTCCCTTGACCTTCTGCTTTCCTACTTCTGCTTTCCATGGTTCCCTCTCTCCTCCCTAAGAATTAGGATTCAGAAGTGACACGGCAACATGAGAATGCACATTCAAATGTTTACTTTAATTGTAAAATGAAACCCTATTTTCCTGATTCATTGTAAGTCTGACTTGGCCCCGCTTTGAAAGTCTGGCTTAGCGAATTCCTTTATGTTGTGGATTTCATTTCACACACTGAATGACCACACTGTCATTGCAGCTCCAAGATATTGAGAAAAAACACATTTAATGATGTGATGTGATAATAGAATTTAATCAA
The DNA here is from genome assembly GCF_006229205.1 of Suricata suricatta. Taxonomy (NCBI): domain Eukaryota; kingdom Metazoa; phylum Chordata; class Mammalia; order Carnivora; family Herpestidae; genus Suricata; species Suricata suricatta. Next base: position 141,343,566 of record NC_043705.1, on the reverse strand, counting down.
AGATATACTTGTAAAATGCACGGAATGAGCAGTACTTTGAATTTCCCAACACTTACATTGGGTTAAACAAGGTGCCTGTAAATAAAGAATAGCAGGTGTAACTGGGAGCCTCTGATCAGCCTTCCTAAAGGCCTCCGATGTGCTCTAAGCACACCGAGGAAGCGTCTGACAGTAGTGAGTGAGTAAAAGTGGGGGTTTGCAGGTTAGGTGCACGGCAATTTTTTTGCTTCTAACAAGATTGAAGGCCAAGATAAACAGGTTATCAACTGATATGGGGCGATAAAAACATTCTTTGGATTAGATCACCAGGCCTTCAGCAGATAACTTCGAAAGAATTCAGGGAACTGCGTGGAAAAGCTATGATCTTATATTTCCATCTACTTACAGGAGTCATACCCGTCAGTTCTTGTGACTAGAAAAATAACAACGTAAGAATGGAATCGATGCTAAGCTTTCCCCAAATCAGGCAAGGAGATGCACTTATGCCTAAAAAGGAAAAGTAATTGGGAATTTAAGGAAAAAATTGCCTGAAGGAATAAATTTTCAATAAAATTGAAAAAGTGTTAAAAAAAATTCTGGGCCAAAATGTAAAATATTCATGGTTTTTAGATTAGTTGGATGCTAATTTTCAAAATACATATTTAAAATATTTAACCATAAAGCCTATGGTTATCAGATATAGAAATTTTGTTTTTAAATTCCATTTATATAATTTGTTATTCTGGTAATTGCAGATAAGCATGATATGGTGGCCAGTGTAAGACTTTTAAACACAAAAGCAGAATATATTAGGATAAGATTGATATGGGAAAGAGAATAAAAATAAGAAATTAAAGAAGGAAAAACGTAAATGTTCTAAATGTTAAATTAGAGCCTGCTTATCAATTTCTTAAACGGGCAAGTGGCTATCAAATCACTAAGGCATTTAGATTCCATTACACATTTAAATAGGGATGTAACAGAAATTATATCTTTGCAACTATTAGCACTTCTTTAAGTGTTTATTTATTTATTTTGTGAGAGAGGGAGAGAAAAGCAGGGGTGGGGGAGAATCCCAAACAGGCTCCACACTGTCTGCACAGAGCTTGATGTGGGCAGGGCTTGATCTCCCAAACGTGATCATGGACCTGAGCCGAAATCAAGAGTTGGATGCTCAATAGACTGAGCCACCGAACGCCCACAACTACTAAAACTTTTGATGAGAAACAATTTGATGGCGATCTACAAGTATTTGAGGGGATCTAGTTTATCCACATTATTTGACGGGGGGGCAGATGAACAACTTCTGGTGAAGACCGCTGCTTCAGGAAACTCGTACTGTCTAAGGACAGACCTGGTAAATGCCCATGTGCATGTGTGGGCACGTGAGCTCTGGCTGCTACCCCAGATCTGTCCTCTATAGCTTCAGGAATATCGACTCTGAAACTATGGAACTATCCCCCCTTGCTCTCAACCCCCGAGGAGGCTGCTTCAAACAGCACATGTCGCTTCCTGAATCAGCCCCGGGGGCGGGGGGGACACTTATTAGTACGTGGGCTACTGGGGACAATTTGTTTGTGCAGGAAGTGAGGTCAGGGTTGGGCAGGCTGACACGCTGCACACGCCTCTGTCTTCCCATGGACTGGGGGTGAGGCTGGGCGCTCTCTGGCCTGTAGCATCTGCCTTGATGGCGCAGGCTGTCTTTCCCGGGCCTGACCTAATGGTTGGCTAGTCAGTGGCCAGAATCCTCACATTGCTTCACGTAAACCTCCATGTGTGTGCTCGTCAGCAAGCCTGAGGGACAGGGATCTGGGACTCTGTCATTTGCAGGAACTGGCTGTGTCACAGTTTTCTGGGTGTGGCCAAATCTGATTTCAGACTTGCTTTCGTCCTCAGGAGGTGCCCAATGGCCAGCCAGGTCAGGGTGCAGGGCCGTTGGGTTCCCTGACGCTGGCAAAGGAAACAGAGGGCCGTGAAGGGCCACGTGGATGAGGCCAGTTCACAATGAATGTGTCGTGTTCTACCTGGAGGGACGATTAGCCTACATGTTCCAGAAAAGGATTTTACTTGACACAGACGTTTCCTTCGAAGAAGAGAATAATGCTGTGCACACTGCAGATCATTTTCCTAATCTAATGATGAACACAATAAACACGCTTTGATTTATAATCTAATTTATAACTTAAAAAATCCTTTTCCAGGAGTGCCTGGGTGGCTCAGTTGGTTAAATGTCTGACTTCAGTTCAAGTCATGATCTCACAGTTTCTGGGTTCAAGCCCCATGTCAGGCTCTGTGCTGACAGCTCAGAGCCTAGAGCCTGCTTCAGATTCTGTGTCTCATGCTCTTTCTCTCTCTGCCCCTCCCAGGCTCACACTCCATCTCTCTCAAATGTAAACATTAAAAACATAAAATTAAATAAAATAAGTAAAAAAACCTCCTTCAGTAGATCATGTAACTTTTTTTTAACGTTTATTTATTTTTGAGAGAGAGACAGAGACAGAGTGTGAGTAGGGGAGGGGCAGAGAGAGAGAGGGAGACACAGAATCAGAAATAGGCTCCAGGCTCTGAGCTGTCAGCACAGAGCCTGAGGTGGGGCTTGAACCCAGGAACCCTGAGATCATGGCTGATGAACCAACTGAGCCACCCAAGCATCCCTGATCATGTAACTTCTAAGTGGTAAGTGCCCCTGTCTTTTGCCACCTTTCTCTAGAAAGGGGGAGGGGTGCACTAACGACCATGTCCCCACACTCTGCAGTCCGCTTGCGCACATGGAAGAGCATGGGAGAGACCCACCTGGAGCAGTTGGCGATCTCCATGCGGGGGCCCTCGCACTGCCAGCCTCCGCACTGGGGGGCCGGACTGTCGCAGGAGCGGGTGCGACACAGGCAGGATCCCAGGGCGCTGCCATCGGTGTGCGTGCAGGGCGTCCACGGAGACCACGCCCCGAAGTGCCCGTCCACGGTGAGATTCCTCGTCTAGGAAGCAGACACAGGTGAGGATGTCAGGAAGGTTAGGGCTGTAAACACAGAGAAACACTGAAAGGTCCCTCACAGTACAGTCAGAGCACATCTAGAATATTTTGATGTTACAGTTAAAGAGGGATGGGGGCGCCTGGGTGGCTCAGTTGGTTAAGTGTCTGACTTCAGCTCAGGTCATGATCTCACATTCGTGGGTTCGAGTCCCACGTCGGGCTCTGTGCTGACAGCTCAGAGCCTGGAGCCTGCTTCAGATTCTGTGTCTCCCTCTCTCTCTGACTCTCCCCTGCTCATACTCTCCTTCCTCTCTCCCCCAAAATAAAATAAAATATTTTAAAAATTTAAAAACTAAGGATGAATAAGCCTTCAAAATAAGGCTGCAGAGGTCACTGGTAGAGGCAGTGAAGGAGAAAGGAAGGGAGGGAGGGTGGGGAGGTGTGGAAGGGGGAGACGAGGGAGGGGACTGAAGCGTTCCAAGGGCTTAGCCATCAGCTGACCGCAGAATTGTCTGCTAAGGTGAGAAACCCAAAGAGCAAGCAGAATTGGAGCGAGAAATCACAGATGGGCAACGGTGTTGCATTTTTATGTCCCTTAAAAGAAAGATCGGCCAATTAGTTTTATTTAAGACCTGGCCTAGCTCAAATGTCAGTGCAAACTGCCAATATTTAATTTATAGCCCATTAAAGCAGCCGGGACCGTACTAGCGGGCAGGCATATCCCGCTCAGAGCCTCACTGTAACCTTCTGGCCCGCAGGTTGGGACAAGGCAGGGGCTCTGAGCTCTGAGTGGGGTGCATGGGCAAAGACAGGCCTGTCCAACCAGTACCCCCAATCTGGGAAGGCTGCTGAAGCCTGCGCCAGCTGCCGCCTGGGCAGATGGTGCTCCCCGCGGACACGGAAGACTGGACCACCTCAGGTCACCTCTGACGAGAGAGCCACAAGGTGTTCCCATGGTCCGTGGCTCCTGGGCCCAAGTCCTCAGTCACGCTGCAGGAGAAAGCGGCCTCCTTTTGAAGGGCCGGAAGGAGGCCTAGAGTCCAGACTCCTAAATGTGATATGGCGACTTTGGTGTTTAGTAGAGAGCGTGATGCGCGGAGAGAACTGTAAGTAACTGCAAGCATTGGCTTCCCTCCACTGCACCCACCGCTCGCTCCTGCCCTACACCAGTCGTCACACTTCTGAAGACTCCTCATCCACACAAGACCGCACTCCAGGGACAAGACAATCTTCTTCCCGGGCTACGGACTCTACCTGTACTTCCCATTTCAGAGAAGCACCAACGCCGTAGTTTGCATGTGAAAACCACAGGTGAGCTTTACTTTTCTTCTGTCATTTCTCCAAAGGCCGTAGGATGGAGTCCACATGAAACGTGTCCTGTTGCTCTGACACAGCTGGCGCGTCCCCTCCAACTGCCACAGTTTGACTCTGTTGCCCCCGTTCTTGTCAGTAGGCCAACCTTTTCTATCCACTGGATGGATGAAACTCCAGAATTCCCTACCATGTCTGGCTCTTTCCAGAAGAAGCAAAGAGGAGGGTATGGAGCTGGATTCAAGGTGACTCACTAGACCCAACCCAGAGTGACAGTGAACACCCAAAGGCAGACTTCACAAGAGGAAAACGTCCCCATCTCCAAGGTCCCTGACCGTCTCTGGTCAGGATAAAAATACAGCTCATACTCTGACCATAAGTTTCCTCAGAGACTTTGGTACTTTCTCAGAGAACCGAGCCCCATATGACAAGCTGACTGAAGCCACTAACTACTCACACCAAAATGTTCTTAAAGCAGCAAAGGCCCTGCCATTTGGGAGTTCCCACACCTGCCCTCTACTCAGTGACCAGCGCTACCTCTTGCCTCCTCCCAAAGGACCCTCATGTAGGTAGAAAGGGATCAGCCATTGCCTTCACTGGGATTTAACATGGAGCCCAAGCTAACAAATTCCCCCACATGCTTTCAAATCCAAGCAAATCACCATGTGCCTGTGAATCCAAACCTGTTAGTGTCCTTGACCTTTCAGAAAGAGAATGGGTTATGGGGGATGTGTATGGGGCAGAGCCTGGGGAAGGATGGCCTGGCAGGGTAATAGCCTATGCTGGAGGACAGCAAGGAAGACATACCCCAGTCTCTCTGCTCCTGCCTAGGTCACCCACTATCGAAACCCAAGACAATGGGGAAGCCCGGGTGAGGGGCAAGCTGGAAATGGGGAAGGACAGGCCCATGGGGCAGAAGTGGATGGGGAGGGTGAAGACTGGCCAGTGGGAGCACTGTCAGGAGACCGACACTCTGTGAGGCATGTGGTCCCTTCCATTTGCCTTTTCTCAACCTCTGGTTCTTTGTCTAACGTATGAGGAAGCAGGTGTGGAGACTGTTGGGGTCTCTTTAGCTACAGAAAGTTTTGAGGAAACATGAAACCCACAGAATATGGAGAAACTGAAGAAATGTGAAGCCAAGAGAAATCCACTTTGATAATGACAAAGGAATGATCACAGAAACAGAAATCACCTAGGATGTTGAAAGAGGGCAGTTTGTGATGGAAACTTATTTAGACTGCACGGTCATGAGTCAGACCCACAACCAAGATAAACTATGTACAGGATAAATTCATCAGTAGAATGATTCAAAAATAAGTCAATATAGGGCAGACACAAGTGAAAGACAGAAACAGGCAGGCAGACAGACAGGCAGACACGAAGAGGAGGAGTCAGAGGCACTGCCTGTTTCCCAACAACTTCGAGGTTCCTGATCAATTCATACGCTCTCTTGAACTAAATCTCCAGTCCTAGAGGGACACTGAGAATCTGTTCCTTCAGCCCAAGAATGCCAGCCAACGTGGATGGGTATTTATGAACGAATCATTTTGAATAAAAGGAGTTTTGCATTCATCACAGGGATCATTCGTCACCATTCCTGGAAAACACTAGGTAACTAGGGAGGGCTCAGCTGGCATCACCAGCCATGCCCTTAGCAAGAGGGTCTATGATTGTCATGGGAACCCCACTCACCTGGGCCAGTGTTGGGCCCAGGAAGAACATGTGACCAGATTCTGGTCAATGAGGCCCAAGAGGAGAGTGAAGAGGATTCAAGAAACGACTTTCCCCCAGATAAAAGCAGAATGCTCTCTCTCTCTGCTGTGGACATTGTTATGTGCTTGGGGCCCCTGAGGAGAAGCAGACCCAGGAAATAAGAGAGCAGCTCACCCACGGCTTCCCCAAACTGGAGGGGAGAACCAGTCCTGACGCTGCTGCCTCCCCACAGCTGTGGGATGAAACCAGTCCTGTGTGAGACCCTGTTCACAGGGAACTCAGTGCTGCATGACTGGACATGATCATTACGTACTATTTTTACAGAAACAGCAGAGGTACATGTAAGAAAATTTTATAACCGGCCAAAGATGACCCAACTCACAATTTGGAAGGTATAATTGGAAATACTGTTCAGCATTTTCCTTTCCATGAGACCAGGGCTTTCAAACGTCAGCACTACTGACATTTGGACTGGAGGATTCTCTGTTGTGGGGGCTGCCCCGAGCATCAGTGATCTCCCTTGTCCCTGCACTGGATGCCAGTACCCTACCAGCCCTGGTTGTGACTTTGCTAGATGTCCCTGGGGGCAAAATCTCCTCCAGTTAAGATCCATTGTTTCTCAAGGACTTAAAAGTGAACTACTATATGATCCAACAAGTCTACCTCTGGGTTTACAGGTGAAGAAAACCAAATTACAATGCTGAAAAGCTAGCGACCCCCCTGCCCCCAGTCACTGTGGCATTACTTAATGACAGCCAAGACATGGAAACAACCTACGTGTCTGTCGAAGGAGGAGTGGATAAAGAAAATGTGTTATATAAACCACACTTTTATATAGTATATATAAAACCAAAAATATACATGAGATATCTCATACATATAATATATTCTTCATATGCATATCTCATATCCATATGTATCTCACGTGAATACTCTAAGTGCTCATATATGAATACTATTCAGCCATAAAAGAGAAGGAAACATTTCCATTTGGGAACACATGAATGGACCTTGAGGGCATTGTGCTAAGTGCAATAAGTCAGACGGAGGAAGACAAATACTATATGATATCAGATATAAGTGGAATGTAAAAAGACCTATACTCATAGAAAGAAGGATCAGACGTGTGGCTACCTGATGTGTAGAGTAGGGGGTGGGGAGAGGAACTAGAGGAAGGAGGTCAAAAGGCATGAACTTCAGGGCACCTCAGTGACTCAGTCGGTTAAGCATACAACTCTTGGTTTTGGCTCAGGTCATGATCTCATGGTTTGTGAGTTCAAGCCTGGTATTGGTCTGCGTGGTGCAGTCTGCTTTGGATTCTCTCTCTTTCTCTCTCTGCCCCTCCCCACCTCCCATGCATGCTCTCTCTCAAAATAAATAAATAAACTTTAATAAAAGGTACTAACTTCCGGTTTTACGATAAATATGTCTTGGGGATGCCATGTACGATATGATGACTATTGCTGGGACATTTGAAAGTTGCTTAGAGGATATACTTTTTTTCACAAGGAGGGGAAATCCCTTTTTTGGGGGGTATCTGCTGGAGATGATGGGTGTTAACTAAGCTCTCTGTGGATGCACAGTATATGCACGTCTCTGAGCTGCACACCCTAGCCTCTCACAGTGCTCTGTAGGCTTGTAGCCTTCATATCTCAGTAGAACTCAAAGGGAAAGAAAGGACCCTCCACACTAGACATCCTTTTGTTTCCTTGTTTGGGCACCGGCATAAGAAAATAGTCTTTAGGCAAAGAAATGCTACACATGTTCTCTTTCCAAATGTATGAATGAGAAAAGATGAGCTAATATGACAGAAAAAAGAGGAAGAACTTGAAATAGTGGTAGTAAATGAAAGAATGGAGTGGCATGAGGTAGAAAAAAAGAGAATAGTTATTGCAATAAATACACTGGAAAGGAAGAGTAACACCACCGGCCAGTCATTCCTAAGAGTATATGGTGATGGCTTCCCAGGGTAAGAGTGGGGGTAGTTGTGGGACAGTATTTTCAACCCAGGACCACTACCATTGGTTCTATTAAGTTCTGGAGCAAGAAGAACTTGCAACACACAGAAAAGCACGTGGGCAGTTGACCGAGGGCCCTCTCACCCACTTTAACCATGCACTCCTTTTGGCGCTCAGTATATTACTTCAAGAAGAGAACAGATCCACGAATAATGGGATAAGTTCTGCTGCTTCCCTTTTCCAGACAGGTATTTTTGTATTTTGTTGGTTTTCTTTAGAAATCAGAAATGAAGCTATCTAGAATATCTGATCTGTGGTTGTGCTATCTCCAGCTTTCTGCCAAGCAACATTCTATTTGAGGTATGTGCTCCGCTTTACGAAATATTAGTTATTCAGCAATAGTAAAACACATACCACATATAGGTGGTTTATTGGATGCCAGGCACTGTGGTGAGTGATTTCTATGTGTTAATTCTGGAATCTTCACAATGTCCCTGGTATCTACTTCCCATTTAACAGAGAGGGGAATTGAGGTTCAGATTAGGCTCAATTTATTCAGAGTCACACTGGTTGCAAGGGACTCAAGAATCAGTGTCAACATAATAGAGAGCCTGCGGTCTCAGCCACTCCATTCTGTAATGTGATTCATAGAACCTTCCCTGATGGGAGTTGCGTGGAAAACAGCACTTATACTTTTATCTGTAATTGTATAATAGCAAATGTCCCCCTACCTAGGAAATCATGTATTTCTAAGTTCTCGCTAAGTAAGACTCAATTTTTGCTAACAAGCATAACCTCTAATCCCATGTTTAAATCACTCATGCCCAATTCATTAATTCCCAGGTAACCAAGCATGTGGATGTGTCTGATGGGTACAGAAATCCCTGGAGTACACCTTTAAGTTCTTACTGTACTCCAGCCATTATTCTCTTATAACTAAATTGAACTCCTATCTTTTCTACTAGGATGTATTTTTCAGAAGTCAAAAGATCTTCCTTCATGCATTTTCAAACTTTCATGTACCTTTGCTCAGAGATTGCAACACAACAGGATATTGGCTCTGCTCTTTGGAAAGGACCATCTCCATGTTACAACACCAACTTAATATCCCTAAGTCTCTCTCCTTGAGTGAATTAGTTACACAAGGGAAAGATAGCACCTTTGAAGAGGACTCAGCAGGAGCACCATGTGGCCTCTGAAAGGGTGGACAAATAGCGGCAATCTTTATTGCCTGGGAGCCACTCATAAAATGGAAGCAGTGAGGCCTACCCCTAGGATGATCATAAATATCCAAGGAGATAATCCACTGAAATGGCCTAACACACCACTTAGCACATGGTGTAGACACACAATTAACCTTAGCTCCCCTTTCCTTCTTTACAGTAGATTTCACTACAAAATTCACAAAGAATATCTTACCTGCTATCCAAGCATAGTATGCAAGGTGACCACTGGGTCACCTGTCAATGGGTGTACCCATCAGCCACTGCTCTGGGGACACTTTGATGGCTAGGAATGTGTGGTAGATTGAGGATAATGTCAGAAGCACTGGATTTAAGTCCTAATTTCTTTCACAATGTAGTTTTAGAATCTTCTATAACCTCTTTGGTCTATGGTGCCACCATCTAAATGGGGGGCTCTGGGATCAGTCACTGCTAGAGGATCTTTTCTCTCTAAAGGTGTTCCATATACAGCATCCTGGGAAGAAGCCACTTACTGCAAGCCATCGAGGTGCTTATTTAGTATACATATTTTGCTAGCTATTGCATGATGTATTTTGAAACAGGGACTCATTGTATAATGTATAGTTGCAATGATATACCCACAAAGGATATGGACAGTGTTGGGGCATAAATAAAGCTCAGGTCGATTCTTAAAACTACATTATCCTCATTAAGCAACGTTGCAGGTTATGCAGGACATGAATAATATTCAAGTTACTCTAGATCTGTAAATTTAGATCCTGCTTGAGCACTTCAAATCTCTTAAACTGAGAATAATGTTTTCAATTATAATTATATAAGCCACCAGAACATTAATCTATATGTCAATCATTATTACGTGTCTCCTATACAACAGTGGTCCATCAACATTTTAAAATAGGGATCTTTTAATAGAAAATAGGTCTTTTTGGGCACTAAGTTCCTGAAGAAGCCTTGCGAGGTCTTCCAGGGTTCCACCACCAAGCGGAACACTCTAGAGAGCAGAGGATCTGTCCATGGTCTAAATGCAACACTGACTTTGTGGAACTCAGTTGTGCTATGTCATTGGTCTGAAGTCTGTGAAGATTGACTTGGTAGTTTCTCACAGAAACTGGTGTTACCCTCATTGTATCCACATACATATAAATATGTATCTACATTCTTTATATGCAAACGCACATATATTTATGTGTTTATATATAAATATAACATCTCTGAAATCAGTTTTCATCTTGCAGTCCATGGCAGCATTTTTTTTTCTTTATAAAACAACCAATGGCATATCAGAAACAATAGAGATATAGTAGATTTGGCCAATAAAATTAAACCTTTCTTCTATTTTAGTCAAAAATTAAAAATAAAATAGAAGCAAAATTATATCTTAGTATTCTTTAAAAATACCTAAGACTGCTCTGTAATAATGCTAATACTTTTCATTTAGCTCATTTTTTAACTTTTAATACTTATTTATTTTTGAGAGAGAGAGAGGGAGAGACAGAGCACAAGTGGGAGAGAGACAGAGAGAGAGGGAGGCACAGAATCCAAAGCAGGCTCCAGGCTCTGAGCTTTCAGCACAGAGCCCGGCATGGGGCTCAAACCTATGAATCGTGAGATCATGACCTGAGCCGAAGTTGGAGGTTCAACTGATTGAGCCACCCGGTGCCCCTAGCTCATTTCTTTCTAAGAGACAGATTTTTAGAAAGAGATGTACAATGACTAGAGTTGTTAAAAAAAAAAAAAAAAAAACTACAGACCTAAGATGCAATCTCTTATTCTAAAAGCTCCATGTCACCACACTGAGACTTGACTTAATTACAGTGTTGGCTCTTCCAGAAAAGGAAATCTTAAACCAATCAGGAAATGCCTGATCAGCTCCAGTTAGGCCATCTGCCTGATGGACCCCTGCCACCTGGAAAGGAAAAGTAACTTTGCAGGAACCAGCCTGCCTTTTTGCTTAGTATAACTTCCTTGTTCCCACGTATGTCTGTCTATCAAAGTCTTTCATTTTATACTGCTCCTCAGAGCTCCTTTCTATCTGCTGGTTGGATGCCTCCTGATTTGAGTTGAGTTTGGTTCAAATGAACTCTTAAAATTAATATGGCTCAGTTTACCTTTTGATAAGTAGTTGGGTTATAGCAGATTTCCTATTTTCTGTCTGGCAGCCTATCTAAATCAGATAAATCTATATCTTCCTCTCTTGTGTTTTGCTCCAGGTGACATAATTTATTGTCTGCTGTTGGATGCTTTGCATATTCCTAACTTATCAAAAAGTGTATATATGTATTATCACATATAGACATATATAGACATATATGTATATAGAGAGAGATAGACAGACAGACAGAGACAGAGAACAGGGATGGTTTTGTAAAGTGGAGATGTGAAGGGGCTGCCCTCCCATCGGGACAAGTCCATATACCCTGTGGCCTTCTTTGAATTTATAACAGAAACTGTGCACTCAGCAGCTTTAGGAACAACCCTCTGGCCACCTTTTAAATGTTAGGTCATCTCCATTTTTTTTTTCCTATAGAAATATACAATACATGCAGCACCTGGGCGGCTCAGTCGGTTGACCGTCCAGCTTCAGCTCAGGTCATGATCTTGCATTTGTGGGTTCGAGCCCCGCATCAGGCTCTGTGCTGTCAGCTAGCTCAGAGCCTGGAGCCTGCTTTGGATTCTGTGTCTCCCTCTCTCTGCCCCTCCCCTGCTCACGCTGTCTCTCTATTTCTTTCTCAAAATAAATTTAAAAAAAGAGAAATAAATATACAGCACATGTATTTGTTACAAACCAAGTGGGCGAGTGCATTTCTATTATATAATTAAGCAGGTCTCAGATATCTGGAACCATGGGTCTTAGAGTGAACGCCTTGCCGCTTAAGAAGAACTCTTACTATAAGAACTGTTACGATATTCTCCTGACCGTTTTTGCCATTAATAATGCTGGATCATACATCCATGAGAAGATGCATTGATTCTTGGGAAGTGCACGCCTGCAATTTAGAACTACATTTCAGATAATTTATGTTTCCTCTAGTTGCAGAGATTCAACGTGAACATCTTTAAAGTATTGTTCAGAACTGAGAAAGAACTTAGCACAAACGCTGGCATTTCTGTAATCAACTTCAAGAAAAACTAAGGAAATTTGAAACTGAATAGCCCCGAGGGCTCTGATCAGAACCTCAATATAGTGATCACACACCTTTGCAGTAAAAGGCTTCAATCTTTTGCCTGTAGTTGGGAGAAGATGCTGGTTTTACTAATCCTAGTCTTCCTCCAGTCACTGTCTGATTTTCCTTCCCCTGGAAGGACAGACTGCATGAATGTGTGGTTTATGGAATGGAAAGAGCATTTCCCTTCACAGGACACAGTGTGTCAGATGCGTCAGACATCTGCATCCGAGAAACAGCATGGACGTCGAATACTGAAAGTGCCTCTTCCTTTCTCACCTCTGTCTTGCAGAGGTGCGCCGGAACTGACAGAGAGTCAGCAGCTATGTGACAACGCAGTGGCTTCATCATATTTAAATATGTGGAAGCTAACAGCTATTGCTCATACTTTCTGAGGACAGAAAAAAGAATCTGAGATCACTGCACTAGGGGTTGTAAAGACAAAGGGGAAAAATTAAACTGGTTCTTACAAGCAAGGCTTCAAAGGAAATAAATTGGCAAAGAAAATCGTTTTCCTCGCTAGATTCAGAAAATCTAGCTCCGAATGGAAATGAGTTTCTTTTCCTTCTGTGGGGTCACAGGGGGATGGTCATCATGCTGTTTGTCCCAGAGCTTCCGGGACCCCGAGCAGGATCCAGAAGACTGTCCCACCTGGAGTCCAATAGTAACATCCTTTACTTTATTCTCCTGAAAGCTCTATTTATCTCTATTTCTAGAATTATAGCTCCCAAGGGAAATTGATGGGTGTGGAAGCCACTGTTTTGTTAATGCTAAAAAGGGCAAAATAGTACACGCCAATCTCTGGAGAGAAAATGCAAGACTGAAGCAGACATACTGCATCCCATTTCCAAATCAACAGTGTTTTCTCTTAAAGGTCCCAAATGTGTGGCCACCACTGAGGGGTGGGCTAGGATTTAAGACAGCTGGGTTCCACGGACAGGGCCTTGAGGCCGGAGGACACGCGCACTTACGGGACAGGTGGAGGTGTTCTGCTCCCACTGTGTCATGCTGAGGCTCTCTTCCAGGCTTGTGCATTTCTTCATCACCATGTCCCAGCCACAGTAAGGGTCCTGGGCCCCAATGCAGGTGCTGCAAACACACAGCAAAGATCAACAGAGAGGCAGCCTTTCCCACTACAAGAGCCGTAAGCTTAGGTGAGTCTGGCCCTTAAAAATTGACATGGGAACTAGTTATGAGAAACTAGGTTTTAGCCTGCACACTGAGGAACAAGGCATCAACATACATCAGTAGCATGTAATTAAATCAAATAATTAATTTTGGTTGAAATATCTATATTTATCCTAAGATACAGGGGAAGCAACTAAATGACTGTGCCAATATGAGCCTTTTGGTATCATGAACAAAGCCAGTTAGAATTATGCAATGTTCAAAAGTACTAGATGTCGTTTTCACCACCACTACCATCATCATCATCACTATCATCACCTCAATCACCATCTTCATCCTCTTAACAAGATAGTATTTGCTGAAAACCTGTTATCTTTCAAACATTTATTTTATAAGGTACATTATTATTTACACTTTACCATCATCATAATCATCACCACCATGACCATCCCCATCATTATCCATTACCATTATCACCATTGCCATCATCATCATCACCACCACCATCATTCATAATCATCACCACCACCATCACCATCATTACAACCATCACCATCATCACCATTATCATCATCATCACCACCACCACCATCACCATCATCACTGCCATAATCATCACCACCACCATCATCATCATAATCAACCATCATCATCACCATCACCACCACCATCACCATCATAATCACCACCACCATCCCCACTGCTACCACCACCACCACCACCACCACTGTCATCACCACCACCATCATCATCTTCACCACCATCATCCCTACCATCACCACCACCACCATCATCACTGCCATCGTCACCACTGAGATCACCACCACCACCACCACCATCACCACCACCACCATTACTATCACCATCATCAACACTATCACCACCACCACCACCATCATCATCATCATCATCATCATCATCATCACCACCTTAGTTACATATGTCATTTGTTAAACACTTACTATAAAATATCAAATTATTGTATCATTTAGACATTTAACTCTAATGAGGAAGGTAGTATTATTTTTACCTTATTGATGAGGAAACTGAGGCACAGAAAATCTAAGAAATTGGCACAAGGATAAGCAAATACACTCGAAACCCTTCAACAATGTTACTTTGAGTTTAATAAATTAGGGAAGTCTTCTTTGGGGTACCATAGCTTAAAAATGAATTAAAACCTTCAATTCAATAGTTGTTTAATATAGCTCCAGCTATATTTAATACATTATATCAGAAGTGTTATATAGATGGTGGGTATTTTATTTTGGCTTTGTCTCGATGAAAGAGTTCATACACCACAGGGGCATCATTAGATGAAGATTTTGGCCCATATGTTATAAATACAAGAGAGAGTGTTCAGGGGTGGAAGGAAGCAGACGGAGTGACAGTGAGAGAGCCAAAATTATACAAAAGATGACCCCACAGGCAGGCAGGCATTGAACACTGGAGAATTCTCTCTCTGAAGGGGGCAAGAGGTCAGGTGCGTAGGAAATGGAAGCAAAGAAAGGCAGGCTAGTACAGCCGGGAAGTGTTAATGTCTTCTTAGAGGTAAGGGGCCCCTTACAGCAGGGAAAATCTGTTAGAGGATTACCAATTAATCAGGAGTAGGACCAGAAACCATAGCATAACTATCAAATGTGGGCCAAGGAGGTGCTATAAGTAATACTAAATTGTTAATATTAAGGATACAAAAAGAATTGTAATTAACACATCAAATACATTAACCACATATATAGAAGCACTGCTCCAAGAACTTGACCTCTACCAGCTCATTCCAACCACAGAGAACCTTACAAATACAACACATCAATTAGCTACTGCATTATTTTAAGTGAAATAAATGCAATCACTTTAGAATGAAGAAACCAAAGCAGGAAAAGAGGAAGTTTCAGAAGTCCTGGAGCAGCGGATGATATCTCTAAAGACAATAAATGAAGCAATAATGGCATAAAACTATGACTTATTGTTGCTATGGAATATATATTTACACCCAAAGAAGTTCAAAGAGAAATGGATAAAGCTGGCGCTTCTCACCGCAGGACTCGGTTGGATGGGAAGGGGTGTGAGACAATGGCCATGCACGTGTTAAAAGGTAAACAGAGGTACATTAAAATTGTGAATCTGATAGCACCAGGCTAGGAGGCTCCTGTCACAGGAGCTAGGGGAGAGAATCTTCTGGAGAGAACTCAGAAGCAAACCATTCGATTGGCTATAGCTTAAGCGTTGGCCTTCTTTGGGAAAGCCTGGTTGGCTGAGATCCATTGCACCAAAGTTTCACATTCTCAGATCCAAGTGCAGTGACCCTGGCATTGGTTTCGGTTTGCTTAGGTCAGCCCTCAAGGTTCTTAGGGCTATTCTAGTCTAAGGGAGCTTCTTATTTAATTACCTTAACAAGCACATAGTACCTTCATGCAAAAACTCAAACAACAGTTATAAAGGACAAATTATATGTTTTCTTTCCCCAGAAAAAGGTACTATTCACACTTTTATATATTTGGGGGATATTTTCTCTGCACAAATACGTATTCATGTACAGATATGTCTATATATACATATATATTTTGTTTTTTATATGTACATTATTTTTAACACATGCAAAAGGGAGTGTACACACAGCTTCCTGTTTTGCTTTTTACATATAAAAATACATTGTGACAGGGCACCTGGGTGAAGCAGCTGACTCTTGATTTCAGCCCAGGTCATGATCCCAGGGTTATGGGATTGAGCTCCGGGTTGGGCTCTCCTCTGAGATTCCCTCTCTCCTCTCTCTGCCCCTCCTCCCGATCACACACTCTCTCTAAAATAAATAATAAAAAATAAAAAATTAAAAAAAATACTGTGACATTTTCTTTTGTTAGTATATATGGCTCTACCTTATCCATATCAGCTGTAGAGTATTCTGTTACCTAGATGAACAAACGTATATTTAAATCCTTTAGAAGCAAGGCTGTAATGCACATCTTTGTATGTGTTTTTTTTTTGTATACATTTTTTTAATGTTTATTTTCTGAGAGAGAGTGAGAAAGAAAGCAGTAGGAAGGGCGGTGGTAGTGGTGGGGACAGAATCCGAAAAAGGCTCCAGGATCTGAGCTGTCAGCACAGAGCCCAACGTGGGGTCAAACCCACGAACTGTGAGATCGTGACCTGAGCTGAAATCAGAAGCTGAACTGACTGAGCCCCTCAGGTGCTCCTGTACGTATTTTCTACACGATAAATTTCTATATGTGGAGCTTATGAGATCGAAGTTCTGGGTATTAATAATTTTGTATGAGTCAACAATTTGGAGGGTAATTCTCCTTTCCCTATTTCATGCAGGCTGCTGTTTTTTTTTTTTTTTAACTTAGCCCTTTCTGATAGACCAAAACACTTTTCTACTCATCTGTTCTATTTACTCAGTTGTGAGATTAAAATTTAGTGTGTGTGTGTGTGCGCGCGCACGCGCATATGGCTTACCGTATTTCTATTCGTGTCAATTTCCTATTTGTAACCAATTCCTCCTTTACGCTTCTTTTTGATTAACTGGCGTCACTGTATTTATGTAGTCATTGCAAGTAAAAATTTCTGTATCAGACAATTAACCCTCTGTCAATAATGTTTCATATCCTTTTCCTACTTGTCATTAAATATTTTTTTCTTGAGATACGAATGTTTAAAAATTTTATGCAGTACAGTTTATGAATCTTTTTCATCACAGCATCTGGATTTTGTGCCATACTTTCAAAGACCTTCCATGCTTAAAAATCATAAAAACATTTATGCAGGATTCCTTCTGGTCCTTTTGTATTTGATCAGTCATTTCATTTGACTCCCTATCTGTGATCCACCAGAAATGTAGTTCTCATAAATCTCCTTTCATCCCCCCTAAAAATTAAAACCAGTAACAACAACAAAAAAACACACCTATTTTTTAAAGCTAAACTTCTCAATCCTCATCCCAACACAAACAGGTCCAGGGTTTAGGAGTAACAACAAGAAAGCTTGGACAGTTTCTTTTTTCTTTTTCTATCAAATTCAGACAACCAACATCTTTTTCAAACACAAGTTTGAAAGGAGTGTGAGCACCTACCTTTCGAACTCTCTAGTTCTGAAGGTTTGGGAATATAATTTTTTAATAACTTACTTTTAAGTAAAAAGTCCTTTCAATGATCAGTTCCACAGAGTAGAATTTGCCCTGTATTTATAGCATATGAAGTATATCCCAGATTTCTCAATTTTAAGAACTTATCATTTTAAAGACACAATTGATTTAATAACTTTTTTGTTTCAGAGAATAAGAAAGATGAGAATAAACCAAAGACTGTGTAAGAGAGAGGAACGTGCATTTTTGTATCTACGAGATAGTTCACGTATTGTCACTAAGCTCGGTGTAAGCAAATCAGCCCTCAGTAATGTTGCCTGTGCAAACGTTCTGTAAGAAGTTTCTGGAGATCTGAGGCTCCCTCAACTGTGAGACAGACCTGGCCACAGGTGAGGATGAAGAACCTTCCTGCTACCTGCTGTGGCCTCCCTTGGCTGTGAGGGCGAGATCTGACCCACGGCGTCCTGGTCTTACTGAACCGGCTGTTTTGCCGGAATGCCACACTATGTAACACACATCAGAATTCTGTCCGGGCACGATCTCGGTTTCAATGTGGTGAGCAAACAGGGCAGAGCTATCCTTACAGAATCATTCAAAGGGCCCGAATTAAAGCAATATGACCATTAGACAAAATTCAGATTCTGAAAACAGGAAAATCCCACCAACCCTCTAACCTGGTTTCAAGTTTCTCTTTGCAAATCTGCCTGCAGAAGTGAAACAATGTTTCAGGGCTACCCAGCTTATTTTAAGCTGTTTTAAATGAAAAGCTGCTTGTAAAAACATCTCTTTCTTCCGATAATGTTGAAGGCTTTGCGCATTCTTAACATGCCGCTTATCCCTTAAACTATTAAAACTCCTCTATAATCACAAATGCCCGTTCATTAAAAATTCCATTTATATATAAATATGTTTTCCTCAGTCAGAATATTTCATACTGTGGCAAAATTCTGACGAGCTACCTTTCCACTAAAATATACTTTCAAAAAAACCAATCATCATAACTTATTACTTCGGGAAGGTAGGTCTTTTAAAGACACCGCAAGGAAAAATCACATACGTCTTAGTAATGCAGTCATATGAAAGTGGCTTTTCTTCATTCCACTGTGAAAATGATTTTTTTTGTATGATAAATCTTTTTAATAAAAATTTTTCCTTATTTTGTTGATAACCTTAGATTATCCTCATTTGATACATTTCCTTGATATCTGAAAGTATCTGAATTCAGAAAATATGTTGGTCAGAATCTTCAAGTTTAATTTAAAAGCAGATCTATGGAAGAATATGTTTTCGAGCTAAATGTAAATTCAGAGACAGGCCTTAATTCTCAAAGGATAAACTACTGTACCCTTTTCTAGGACAATGATATTAATATTTTACTAAACTCCTCCTTTATTTATTTATCTATGTTTTATTATAGAATTTATTATCAAACTGGCTAACGTACCGTGTACACAGTGTGCTCTTGGCTTCGGGAGTAGATTCCCATGATTCATCGCTTGCATACAACACCCAGGGCTCATCCCAACAAGTGCCCTCCTCAGTGCCCATCCCCCATTTCCCCTCTCCTCCACACCCCCATCCACCCTCAGTTTGTTCTCTGTATTTAAGAGTCTCTTATGGTTTGCCTGTCTCTTTTTGTAATTATTCTTTTTTCCCTTCCCTTCCCCGATGGTCTTCTGTTAAGTTTCTCAAATTCCACATATGAATGAAAACATATGCTATTTGTCCTTCTCTGACTAACTTATTTCACTTAGCATAATACCCTCCAGTTCCATCCACACTGTTGCACATGACAAGATTTTGTTCTTCTTCGTTGCCAAATAGTATTCCATGGTATATATACCACATCCTCTTATCTATTTGTCAGTTGATAAGCATTAGGGCTCTTTCAATAATAGCTACTGTTGATAGCTCAGCTATGAACATTGGGGTACATGTGCCCCCAGGCATCAGCACTCCTGTATCCTTTGGATAAATTCACAGTGCAATTGCTGGGTCATAGGGTAATCCTATTTTTAATTTTTTGAGGGACCTCCAGACCGTTTTCCAGAGAGGCGACACCCGTTTATATTCCCGCCAATAGGGCAAGAGCCTTCCTTTTTCTCCACATCCTCGCCAGCACCTCTTGTTTCCTGTAAACTCTTCCTTTACATTTTAAAGTGGGCAGTTATGCTATTTCCTAATTTGAGTCGTAGGGAAAAGAGGTGTATTCATTAAAACCTCCTCACTGTATTTCTAGAGAGCGGGAGCTAATTACTGAGTATGATCCTCCTGCATGTTAGATTATCTAAGTATCATTGACTTTATCTGACTTGTTTCTGTTACACTAATTGTCATTAGATCAGCTTATTTTTGATCTTAAGAATTTTGGCTATATTAAAAAAAATGCATTCATTAAACGTAGCATTTTTAAATTGTTCGAATCATCCTCCATTTTGTGCATTCTTAGGAATACCTGCCATGAACCAGACTGAAAATGAGGGGGGGTTGGCCTGGTCAGCAAAGCAGACACACTGCACCCACAGAACTTATCAGTTGTCAAAGGCAATGAACAATTACACTGATATATCAAGAACCATTTGAATAGGAAAATCCCAAAGGAGCAGCTCTCTTTAGCTGGAGGGTTCTGGGGTCAGTAAATACCTGACCCCAGTGGCATTTAACCCGAGATGGATAGAAGTGATCCATTTCACACGGCTTAGGAAAAGCAGAACATTTGGCAGCGAGACTGACATGGGTGGGGGAGGCACTGATGTGAGAGGGAACTGCAGAATTTAAAGGAAAAAAATGGAGGCTAGACTTTGGTTGGTGCTTGAGGAGTGGAATGGGCAGAGCCCAGAGCCCCATTCAAGACAGCATTTCCTAGAAAGTGCTGCAAACTTTAAAATATTGGGCAAAAACCAGGTGTCAAATATCAGTACTTATTTCTACTATTTCATGATAGTAGTGGGATAGATGAATTTATCTGTTTATGAATGATCTTTGCCAATTGCTAAAATAATCTGAGGTGTCTTATTTCTAATGACCAATGTCATTATATACTTCGGGATCTGCTTTTATTTTAAGGTTTGCATTAAAAACATTTACTAGAAATAAGACTGAAAAACAATTCACATTAGACAATAAACCACAGAGGAATGCATTCTAAGACATCCACACGTCCTTCAGGTGGTAAATCCAACAGGAACACATATTTTCTTCAGTTTGTACTTCCATGAAATTGGAATGGTAATAATCACCTCACAGGAAATGTTTTGAGGATTAAGTTACATCATGTCGTAAATAACAAAAAGTTATTTTGGGGGATGGCATATAGTTATTTTAATTAATCTTTAGACATCACTGCATATTATATTATATGATATCAATTTCTGGGGTGTTTGAAAACATTCTATCCCCCAAATACTAACCCTGTAAATACGATGGGCTGTTTATTTAACCAGGCAATGTGCACACCCCAGTGTATTGTAGTAAGTGGTATGAAGTATTTTAACTACACATTTGGATCGATTCACAACGATTTTTTGACTACTTGGCACAGTGCCATGTGTGGAGGACACAAAGACCAGGAAGGAACCTGTGGTCTCGTGAGGGAGGAAGAATATGTTTATGATGTTGTGGGGCAATTGAAGGAGGGTCAATTATCAAGTGAGTAGCTCAGACAGTGGGTGCCTCAGGAGTTAGAGGAGAGAGAGGTCAGCCAGGAGAGTTCCAGGAAGATGTCATGATGTCATGCCCGGCTTTTGAATGAAGTTGAAATTTAGCTCCTTGGTTATGATGGCCCCTGGAAGGATGACAGTCATGTGCATGTGGAATGATCAGGGAGATAAGCAGAGGGGCATGGCCGGGCCACGGGTTCCTTAAGATTCCCAGAGTGTATACTGTTGTGATTAAAATGTTGGGGTTTTGCCTAGGCAAGAACAATCTGGCTGTAGTGTATAGCATGTGTCAGGTAGCGAAATCTACTGGAAGATTAATTTATAATTCCCAAGAAGAACTAAGACAGAACTACACTGTCATGGCATTTTTAAATTTAGGACACATGCCAAGTAAACAAAGATATAATTACTAGTAAAAATACATATTTATACTCATTATGCATCACTTGCTAAAGACATTTAATAGTAATTCATGTTACATGTTATGATTTATAAATGAAATTAGTGAACTAGAATTTCAATTATTCAAACTTTTAAACGCTAAAAACTATTCACTATTGACTTATCACTAAATGACATTGATTAAATACAATGATGATTTTTTTACATTTAAATTTGCTTTTAATATTAAATTAGAATATCAATATGTATTGCCAGTAATACTAAGTGAATGTTTTTTAATTAAAATCTTATTAGGTGTATATAACAATCAAATTTTCCTGAAGAATCTGTTTTAAAACTGAATAAGGCTGGGGAGTGCCTGGGTGGCTCAGTCAGTTAAGTGTCCAACTTCGGCTCAGGTCACTATCTCGCAGTTCATGAGTTTGAGCCCCATATCAAGCTCTGTGCTGACAGCTCAGAACCTGGAACCTGTTGCAGATTCCATGTCTCCCTCTATCTCTGCCCCTCCCCTGCTTCCATTCTGTCTCTCTCTCTCTCTTTAAAAAATAAACAAACATTTTTTAAAAACTAAAAAAAAAACCCTGAAGATTGATAAACATTTTACAGGAAAGAATTCTGGGAAAATTGATAGTAGAAAAGAAATAGTTACAAGGGTAGAGGGTATTTCAAATAAACAAAACAGAAGTGGTCTCTGGAATCTAGCAGCTGTGATCAGCTTGGGACATCAGCTTTGGTTTCTGACCTGACACAGCTCTGCTTTACCCACCCATCACGCACAGACCCCTGAGCTGTTTTACCACTCCTTTCAGTGAATCTCAGTCATTGTGAAATTTGTCTTTTAACAAGCATAAAATCTTTCTGGAGAAGTCAAGTCCACCCACCAGGATAAAGCTCTCCAAGGAAGGCAGTTTTGTTTGAAGGGACCAAAAACCAGGGCAAAAAGGACATGGGGAGTGCCAATGGCCCAACCTAAGTCCTTCACAGCTTAGAGATGTCGAAGTAATTGGTGGGAGTGAGGACCAGAAAATGCTGTGGTCACAAGGGAAAGAAAAGCACCCTAGGGCACCTCATTCAAGGAAAACTCTGCACTTTTGGTGTTCTCTGTCCTCTGTTCTACAACATAGATGTAATGAACTGTCCACAGTCTCCTCTCCTCCCCTGCTAATCATAGGTAAAAATGAAGACAGGATTACTCTCCTCCCCTCTCATGGCTCTTCAAGGGAAACCCTTCTGTGGATGAGGGTTTGATGAGCAGAAACAGAAGACACAGGAGAGTTTGGAGAGTGTCCGTTACATGTGAAGAATGCACAAGGGGTAAAGTAATACATCTTAATTTTTGCACAAAACTTTAGAGGACAATAAGTCCATAGAAAACATTTGTAATGACTCCTTATAATTCACCCAACCTAACAGTTTGCCCATTACTGACTGATTGAGGTTTAAATGGCAAAGAATCCTCCCATGAGGGCACAGGCAAGCCTGAGGAAAGAACTTCTGCCCATCACAGCAGAACAGCTGGGGTAAAGATGATATCTACCCTGAATTTGGATTCTCAAGTGCCCTCCCCAAAGTGGTGACAGCAGCAAGGAAGTAAGCACTTGGGTCTCTTCACATCTGGCCTTGCCCAGCCTCCCTCCATCAATGCTTGGATCTCAGTTTCTCCTGGATGGTTAGAAACATGACACAATGAGGGACTTGAGACAGGGAATTACTGAACAGCCACTGACGGATGCTCCCATCAACTGGATGGAGCCATGTTGACATCACTCATTTATGCACAGAATGGGGTCAAGGTAGAGCCTCACAAACTGCCAGAAAATTATTTGCAGACAGACCAGAGCCATGTGCATAATCTAATACAAGGAGAAGAGCCTGGCCTGATAGGCTGTATAACTCTCAGATAAAGTAAAGTTGTTTAAAAACAGAAAAAAAAAAAAAAAATTCTTGACAGCTCAATTTGCCTTTGATTGGTCCAGAGGCAATGTGAAGTCTACCCCAGCAAAGAAGGCAAAGCACATATACAAGAGCTTTTTGCTTTTTTCTCTTTTCTCTCCTCTCCCCTTTATTCTTCCATTCTCCATTCTTCCTTTCTTTTCTTTTTCCTTCCACCTTTTCTGTCTTTCTTTTTTTCTTCATATGTTTGATTTTTACTTCCATTTTGGACAGAAACATTTTGAAATCAAGACTTTGACAGAGTATGCAAGGAGTGAATATGTACCATTCACTGGGAATGTCAACTCAGCCTGACCTACATGAGCCAGCTACACTACTAAAGCAGGGAAGGAAGGGAAGCATCTTCTATTGACGCATTGTGTACTCTGTCTTTGTGCTCCCAGTAACATACTGAGTGGTTTGATCATAATCAGATACCAAGTAAAGGTTTATCTAGAATCCACCTGAATCTGAAGCTCATGATCTTTCCGTACTCAAGCTGTTTTGCAGAAACATGAGGATGGCTATTTCCTTAAGAATCTTTAATTCATTGGATTATACTGCAAATAAAAGTCTTAGGGGAAGCTGGGTGTATAAAAGCCAAGGCACCGCTGGCCAGGATATCTCAGGCACAGGACCTGGAGCTGAGAAGACCACTGAAGCCCAAGCTTCCCCATGGAATTCTCCATACAGCTTTGAACTAGAGAGTGCAAAACCAGGAAGCCTGTAGAGTAGACACTAATTAATGAAACCTCACATTGTGAGCTCTTTAGTTGTGTTTCTCAAACCCAGTTGAACAAAAGGTTGGTAATGACATCAATTTTCTGACTTTATCCAAGTGAATGGAACACACATTGCCGTTTAAGAAACAGAAACATGCTCTTTGAAGAAAGTGAACAGAAAGCCGCCCCAAGAACTGTTGGCTGGCTAACACATAACCAAGGAAAGCTGAGCACCTGTGCTAGTAGATTTGACTTATGGAATATTTTTAGCCAACTTGTCTGTTCTTGGAAACCATGCTCCCTTGGGTTTCAATAACATGATGACATTCAAATTCCTGACCAAGACAGAGAAGAAAAAAATGTACTCATAATCTCATGGTTCTAGAGGCAGCCCACAGCATCTCTGCAAGATGGTGTTCACTTCCCTTCTTTGCTTCTATTGTGTACTTGAACCAAAATATGCATTTATATCATCGCCAAAGGTGGTCTTACCAAGAAGCTAAGAAAACATAAACGTCTTCACTTCATGAAATTCACTAAGGACCTGAGATGGTCCTGATCATTTTGTAACCTTTTCCTTAGTGAGAACCACTACCAAATCATATAAGCTTCAGACCTCACAAAATCTACATTTCTCCCTGATTATTACAGAACAAACAGTAGTATGGTTTCTGTTTTTTAAATTACTAGTCGAGTTAATGTACGTTCATGTTCTACCTAACATATTTCAACTGTTCATTTTCCAACCTGTTTAGAAACTGGGGGTGTTAGCTTGTGATTTCACTTAAAAAACAGTATTTTGCTCAAGTCCCTCTTACAGTGTGCTCTTCACAGAAATAATTAGATGTTGGTGAATGTACTTTGTCTTTCCTTCCTATTTTTAAAGCTATGATGATGGCAGACAAAACTGATATTTGTTTCAACTACTATTATATCCTGCATATGTCTTCATAGTCATCACTTGATAGCTTCAGAATAACCCATACTGTGAATACTCCATTGAGTAAGTATATTATACTTCAGTGATTAATTCTGTATTAGAAAGTTAGAATTGGAACACTGGTTGTGATTCAGAAATAGCTTAAAAAATAATTGGACAGGGATGTCAGGCTCGAGGATTAGGTCCTAATATAATACAGGATCAAACTCTAATGATAAATTGATTTGGGGATAGTCTAAGTAACACTAAGGCCCTTTGGCTCAAGTCCATAATAGATATTCAGGAGGTTTTATTTATGCCAGAATTACTCATTAGACTCTGAGCCCCATGAAGACAGGGTCACGGATGTGTCATCTGTCATCCTACACTTCGGGGCTTGCTTGGTACTTGGCACCTATTAAAATCAATAAATATACTATGAATGAATTAACTAAGGAAAAGCCAGTCTTTAGAAGCAAATCCAAAGTCAATGCAAACAAAAACTCAAGACACTAAGATTTGGAAAATATTAAATTCATTTTGAAGGGAGAATATTTACTTTGTAAAATGAGTACATGTCAAAATTCCTTCTGAATGTTTATGTGATTCATAACTGAATGGCTAAAGTTGTCTTGCTGGAGGAACTTATGGAAATCCTGCAATGTCTCTCTATACATTGTATTTCTCCCACCAGGAAGACGCTATCAGTAAAAAATATTTAATTAATAAAGGTGCCAACATATTAACTCCTCAAAACTTGGCTCTTCCAAGCAATAAATGTTCTACAGTAACCTAATCTCCATACTAATTTTCTTAATGAGTGTTAATTTCTTTAACTAAATGACATGATTATAAGCTAACTGAATTAAGAATGGCCAGATACCCATTCACAAATGGAGCCAAACTCTTTCTGAATGGTCCCATCTTTCCCTCCAGTTTTATAAAGTGAAACTTAAAAGACACATCTCTTCCATTTTGTATGTAGACTAGGATTCTCCCAGTTTCCACCTTTTCTTTGCTCCCCAATAAGTTCTTATAATAAAGCAAAAGTGAAACAATAAATACCTAAGGTCCATGGGTTTTCAATCCTTTAGCTAATGTCTTGTATCACTACACTTTTCTGTAAAAGGAGTTTTAGCATTTCATGAGAATTTAAGTTTACTTTATAGATGATGAAGTAAAATAGGGAGGGGAGAGGTAGTAGCCATTTGTAAATTGGACAAGTGTTTACTGAGCCTGTGTTGGGCTGGGCACCGTGCTGGAGGCTGCATAGACCTGGAAAGACAGACAATGCCCAGCTTTTGGCTCCTGGTCCGATGGGCTGACAAAGCCTGGACTGGCACACAGTGTTCAGAATTTAGTCTCTGTTCGAGGCTTGACAATTCTCAGAATAGTCTCTCTATGATTCAGGCCACTTCCTCATCTATGAAACGTTAAACCTACAACTCGACAGGTTTACCTTTCCTCACAGTTGCAGTGGATTTCAAATAAAAAATAAAGAATATGTGTCTGAAGAGAAGAAAGAGCCATGTTATTCAGAAAATATTAAGGTATATAGTTAATTCATGTAATTTAATAATTCATCTTATAATTTATTGGTTACTAATTTAATAGATTTAAACCGTAATTTTACAAATCACAGTATATGACGATTGAAGGTACGTTCCCTCATTCCAAAGGCATATATGAAAAAATTTGAAACCAGGAGCCAGCAAATGATAGCCCATGAGCCAAGTCCAGCCTGGCACCTAAAGGTTTCCTGAAACACAGTGTGGGGTGATGTTGTGCCCCGGCACCCTGAGGACCTAAGCAGAGCTGGCCCAACTCTGGCGGGACACTGAGCGATCGCCCTGATGGTGGCACACAGGGGCTGTTACACTTGCCTCTCGTCACTTGCCTCTCACTTGCCCTGTCAGGGAGGCCGTCATGAGACTGTGTCTCATTGTTGCCCAGCTCCTAGTGAGGTTAAAGGCCTTCTGCCCCCCCCTTTCTATACCTCCCATACTAAGGTGCAGGTACAGGTTCTGAAACTGCCAAGCTGCAGGGCAGCTGGTCGCTTGGCAGCATGGCACCCCAGGTCTATGGTGTTTGGTGATCGGTCCCTGGGTTTTGGCATCATCCTGTGGGACAAGGGGCATGAGGAATAGCCAACACCTTTTCTGCTCTTATTCTCCTTGTAATAAATGCTACCAAAAAGCAAATCCTTCCTTTGCCTGACGAATCTGTTCAGCTCGCTGACACATAGCCGTGCTCATTCGTTATGGTCTGTAGCGACTTCCATGCTACAAGGGCAGAGCTGAGTCGCTGCAAGAGGCTGTGCGGCCTGGGAAGCCGAAAGCATCTTCTCTCTGGTTCTTGACAGAGACAGTTTGCTGGCCCGCTGATCTAATTATGGCACAATCTTTAAACTGACTTTAAAGTCTGAATCAAAGGCCTTCCCATCATGACTCGCCTTTCCTGAGGCTGAAGAGTGCCAATCAGTTGGGCCAGTTGGAAGGCCAAGGTCTTTCCTGGGGGAAGCTAACAGCCCAGGTCCTGTCATCACGAGTTCCTTCCTGAAGTGCCGAGAGGAAGACCCCCCCCTAGCTGTCCGCCAGTCTGTTCTCCTTCAGGTGAGAGTTTATGACTTTATGCTCATACATCAGGCAGGGATTAAGGTCATGCAGGCCTTGGCTGTTCCATCCTTTGCATTCCTATGGAGACCTTCCCAGATCTGAAAGACTTCCCGCTGTTTTGGGGAGACCTGACCTAGTGCCAGGTGCATATGACATGGCTGACGGGATGGCATCAGCTTACCTGCCTTCCACTGTCACATGCAGTACCCAAGTCGGGGCCTGTCAGGATCCCCACATTCCTCAAAATTCAGTCACTGATAATTCGCTTTGGGAAACACATACACATATATGGTAAATAAATCCTGGAGTACAAAAGGATATACAAGGAAAGGGAAAACTTCTCTTGTACTGCACAAGCCCCCAGAGGGAACCACCCTTTCTAATAAGTTGGATTTGTCATTCACATAATTTCCCCATGCTATTCACTAAATTGTTATGCAAAAAGAAAAAAGACCTAAAATTAAACAAAATCTTTTCAGTCATTTTTTGAGGTCGAATTTGACTAAAACGTTTTTAAATTTCGTTCTCTCAAAATAACCTTCCAAGGAAAACAGTTACAACGCATTTAAGACATAACGTGTGCACAGCCTGGAGCACACAGGCAAATGGGGCATGTGGGTGGCTCAGTCAGTTGGGCTTCCGATTTCGGCTTAGGTCACAATCTCATGATTCGTGAATTTGTGCCCTGTATCAGGTTCTGTACCAATAGTCCAGAGACCGGAGCTTGCTTCGGATTCTGTGTCTTCTGCTCTCTCTGCACCTCCCTGCATATGTTCTGTCTCTCTCTCAGAAATAAGTACAAAAAAAAATTAAAAAAAAAAAAAAAAGAACACACAGGCAAGCACTTTTGTCAGCCTCTCCTGAGGCTCCAGGATCATCTCTAGAACTGGTGGTGGAAATTCACTGTAGAATAACCAAGGGGGTATCAAAGCTCTTTCTGGTGTGTTGGATGTAGCCTGGTAACAGACAAGTACAATAAAGAAGAAATAATGGGAAGGGGCCAGGGCTAAACTGTCATCAGTAGACATGTCTGAGTTCATGCCTTTCTTATTAGCTCCGGCACTCAGAGACACACGTGATCAGCATCATGGCGCAACTAGTTCCCAAAGTCTGAGCCCCGATCTGATTTCCCCATTGACCCAGGGGTAGCACAGTGAACCAAAGAGAAAGCCTCGGCCATGAAGGCAGAGCCCCAGCCCCGAACCTGGGTTTCATATCACACAAGATACCTTGGGCAGGATCCAAAAATCTGAGCCACCATTTCCTCCACTGAAAAATGGAGATGATGGCTGACTTGACTCTCCGGGTATAAGGGTTAAGAAAAATGATAAGAAGCTCCAGA
Source organism: Suricata suricatta (assembly GCF_006229205.1). NCBI lineage: Eukaryota > Metazoa > Chordata > Mammalia > Carnivora > Herpestidae > Suricata > Suricata suricatta. The sequence continues at coordinate 141,314,465 of NC_043705.1, read as the reverse complement.
ACAGCACCAGGTATGTAAAAGAAACTTGTAGAAGTGTATCAATATCAATTACAAACATTTTAGCAGACTTCAAACTGCACATGGCCTTTGAAAAATAGATATTAAAAATGTTTTTAATGTGAATATGATCTGGAAGTAGACAGGTAATTTAGTTAAGCTCAGTTTCTCTTGCCAAACACTATAAAATTCATTTATGAAATTGATTTTTCTAATAACAAATGAAATTACTTATATTCTACTATGGAAAATACATTTAACAAAGAAATTACTACTCAATCGTTACCCCATTGGTCTCCTGTTCCCATTCAATGTGCTTCTTTAGGCATATGTCTAGAAAATTAAAATTGCTTTTGTCCAAAAAAAACCTTTCCCCTAATTCATAAAAAAAAAAAAAAACAGGGACACCTGGGTGGGTCAGTCGGTTAAGCATCCTGCTTCGGCTCAGGTCATGATCTCACGGTTCCTGGGTTTGAGCCCCGCATCAGGTTCTGTGCTGACAACTCAGAGCCTGGAGCCTGTCTTTGGATTCTGTGTCTCCTTCTCTCTCTGACCCTCCCCTGCTGACGCTGTCTCTCTCTCTCTTTCTTAAAAATAAATAAAACATTAAACAAAACAAAAACAAACTCTAGTCTTGTAGATATTAGTGTCTTAAAAATGGATGCTTTGCTGCAGTCAGTGTTAGTAAGGGAAGTTTCCTTGTCTTTTTGTACGAAAGGCATGGCAAAGGAACACAATGGAAAGAATCGATAGAAATGCTTGGATTTAAGTCTTCAGATTTTCTTTTCTCAAATAGTTAAGGGTCAACCACAGTCTCACCCATCCTGAGTGGGGACACGGAAGACCACAGTCGATCAGTTTATGATAAAGCTCTAATCTCTCTCTCACAGCTCTTCCCTGGGAGGGTTAGACAAGGAAACAGCAGGAAAGTTCTGCTTTGATATAACTGTATCAATCCCTCCTTCCAGGAACGTGATGAAGACAGACAAGTGGCCTTGTCCAAGGAACTGGGAATGCCCCCGGGGCTGCTGTGCGTGGTGGCGGCTGGCTCCTGTGGCTTCCTGACTGGGCTCCTGCCAGGAGACAAGGTGGGCATGGTGATGCCTTGCTTCCCTGACACGACGCAGAACTAGCTTCTGCTGCAGCACTCGCAGGAGCTGGGCTGTTGTAATCCCCACTCAACCAGGCAAAGCATTACGGAAAGGATGAACTGCCTCCTGCTTTGCAAACCACGGACTCTCATTCTGGTCCCCAAAGCACCCTACAGAGAGCACAGGCCCGTGCCTTCCTGCGTGTCACCCTGTGTCACGTCACAGACGTCTGTTAGAGCTCAGAGCTTGCTGGGCTGCGGTTGGGAGACTGGGATCCATCCAGGGGCATTCCAACTTGTTACACGCCTTTGGCAAGTTGCCAACCCTCCCGGCCACCCACTAACCATCAGAAAGTGCACAGAGAGCTTGCTGCGCTAGGTCAGTCTTGTAGGAAACACAAATCAGAACAAATTTCAAGCAGTCATTGGTTAACGTTAGAAAAAAGGTGTTACAAAAAGATAGTTGCTAATAAGTATCACTATTTGTTATTACTGCTCACAATAGCATCATCGTTGGTAGGGAGAAAGCCCTTTATGTTAGTCTCCTACACTCCGAAACCAAAGGAGGCACCATATAGTATATTTCACTGTCCAGAATCATCTAGAAAGGAATCTTGTAGTGACTTTTATTATACATAAAAACTCTCCTTCTACAAGGGGATACCCACTTTGCTTGTTCAAATTTAAATCCAAGTTAGTTAACATGTAGTGTAGCAACAGTTTCCGGACCAGAATTTAGTGACTCATCACTAACATAGAACACCCAGTGCTCATCCCAACAAGTGCCCTCCTCACCTTCCGTCACTCAGGTAGCCTATCCAGCAACCCTCAGTTTGTTCTTACAGTTTTTCTCCTTCTGTTTATATCTTATTCTTCTGCCCCTTCACCTGTGTTCACGTTTTGTTTCTCAAATTCCACATATGAGTGAAATCATATGGTATTTGCCTTTCTCAGACTGATTTATTTCACTTAGCGTAATACACTCTAGTTCCATCCATGTTGTTCCAAATGCAAGATTTCATTTTTTCTTGATCGCCAAGTAATATTCCATTGTGGTGTGTATGCCACACCTTCTTATCCATTTGGTAAAGTGCATGGAATTTTAAATGATATACATGTTACTGCTTAAATCTATAGTGATTTTCCTGTGTTAAATGTGAAAGTGAAGCCTGAAATACTTTAGTGACCAGGTCAAGAAATAGCACGTGCAGCCTGTAATGTGACTCCCAGTCTCGGAGTTCCAAAGCTCATGCCATGGGGCACCCTGTTGGGGAAAGAATGGCTTGTGTATGGTATCTGTGAGTGATGTGCTCAAATAGTCCACTTCTAGGCTAAATCCGCCATGACTCACTGTGCTGGGGGCTGCGTTTACTGAGATCGGTGAGCCCAGAAGTCTGAGATGATGATTTCCCCAAGGGCAATCTTTTGTTGGGGGGCAGAGCCCTCCTGATGCACTACTGCACCATTAGGTGCTGGTCAAGCTGGTCAAGTGTGCAGGTACTTTACGGTTTCTTGAGTGCTTTTCCAAACTGAGCTTCAGAGGCACCATGGTCCATAGTGGGCACCCCATGGCCAAGGAGAGTGGAGCAGGAGCAAGGAAAGATGGGATTCCCTTGTGGTGCCCTAGCCTGCTTCCTTCTCCTTTCCTCCTCCCAGCCTGTGGGGTCCCGGGGCCTCAGGAGAGAGCCAACGCGGTGAGAACTGCCCCCAGGCAGGGGTGCCCCATGGCTCCTTCTCAGGGAATAAGCTCCGGGCAGATACGACCCACTTCCTACCATTCTCTGCCTGCTCTGTACATACATGACACACATCCCAATAAAACCAAACTTGCACCAGACCGATGCGGGAACCCCAAATATCTGCACAACCACTGAGTGTTCTGGTGCACCGAGTAACTCCCCCCGTCCCCCCCATCGATGTTCGCAGAGGTCGAAAGTCGGCTCCCGACCGCGAGCACCAGCACCGGGCTGCGGGAGCACTGCACCCCAGGGCGACCGTGAGGGCCCAGGCCCGAACCGCTGGGGGCCTACCTGCGGGTGCGGTGGCTGCGGCACCTCTTGAGCGGGATCCTGGCCACGTGCCCGTGCAGGCCCACGAACAGGACGCTCCGGCTGTGGACGAGCTGCAGGCTCCGGATGGGCTCCGCGCGCCGCTCGGGGAAGAGCTCCAGCTCCTCCAGCAGACAGCTGCCGCCCGCCGTGGCCAGGGGCGCCCGCACCTTCTTGATGGTGCCGTAGTCTGGGGGGACAGGGAAGGAGGGACACCGAGGTCAGGTCGCTGAGCCACCAGGCTTCTCCGCCCCGCTGTCCGCAGCGCCTTCACGAGCGCCAACACCTTGCCTGGGGGCTCAGTCCCGGAAGTATCTGACTTCAGCTCAGGTCAGGATCTCATGGTTCACGGGTTCGAGCCCCGTGTCGGGCTCTATGCTGAAGGCTCAGAGCCTGCAGCCTGCTTTGTGGATTCCGTGTCTCCCTCCCCTGATCCTACTCTGTCTCTCTCTTTCTCTCTCTCTCTCTCTCAAAAATAAATGAACCATTAAAAATAATTTTAAAAAATTTTAACGTTTATTATTGAGAGACAGAGAGACAGATCACTAGTGGGGGAGGGACAGAGAAAGAGGGAGACACAGAATCTGAAGCAGGCTCCAGGCTCTGAGCTGTCAGCACAGAGCCCCACAAGGGGCTCGAACTCATAAACCATGAGATCATGACCTGAACCTAAGTCGGCTGCTTAACCGACTGAGCCACCCAGATGCCCAAAACCAATTTTTTTTAAATGCTGGCACCTGAATCCCACCCAGGGCCTCTTCAATCGCCAGTGCTGGGTGTGAGGCAGGCACCCTCTCCGCTACCCTGCAGCCAGGGAGGAGACCCGTTCAGCTACCCCAGCCTCCACCAGGTCCAAGGTCAGACACCAGAGCACAGTCCAGCCAACCGGGGTTCGCAGGAGTCAGCTTTGCTCCGTCCTGGAGCAACATCAGGTGAGTGGAATCCTCAGGAGATTATTCTGGATTCCTTGTGTCAGAAAGAGGTCCCCGCAGGGCAGACACGGCGCCAAGGGCAACAGCAAAGGATGCGTCCTCCCATTCCTGCCCTGGAAGTACATCCTTCTCTGTCTCTCTTCCTCCTCTATCTGGAGTATCACCTTCTTCTTTCTCTCTAAAGCGTGCTCTTTGGGATGTCCTTCTCTGTCTCGAAGTCCCAAATTCTTCTCCCTTGTACAGTGGAACATCTGTTTCTGGCCTGGTCTCTTCCCCACCCCCGGTTTTCTAGTCATCGTGTCTTTGTGCTCACGTACTTATAAACTTGGCTCTGAGCACTGCCTCTGAACCAGGCATCTCTCCAGAGGGCTGCAAAGAGCACAGGGTTCTCTTAGCCAGTGGGAGCCACAGCACAGTCAATACCATGTATCAGCTGAAATGTGTGCTAATGTCCCTAGCGCCCTATGGTGAGGTCCATGCTGCGGGTTTGCAAATCTGGGGCGAGACAGCAAACCCACCAGAAGCACCCCCTAACGCCATCATCTAGCTCCTGACATCAACCCCTCAGAATCCTGACTCTCAAAATATAATACAGAAAAGGAGGCTAAGAAGTTATCTCAAACCAGGATTAAATCTTTGGCTTTGAGGCTTCCTATCAATCCATGAATCTCAAGAAGACTTAGGACAGGAATTCTTTTCAGTTTCCCATTCCTATGGAAGTGCTCAGAGACTCAATATTTCATTTAAAGAGAAAATACATGCACAGACATATGTTATCCTGAATTTATTTTTAAACGTCTATCTGAACCATCTCCAATGAATACTTACTGATTATGAGCTGACTTCATAATAATGCAGGCAGCCTTGGTAAACCATTGCTTAATTTTATTTTGAGCTGTCTGGATAAATGTGCTACTTCTGAGAAAGTTCAAGCATAAATGGAATGATGCTATATGTTGGGAAGATGAAAAACATGGTGCCTGACTTTGAGGGAAGAGAGAGAGATAAAGAGCGAGCACAGGCCTGCACAATAGGACAGCAGGCTAACGAACGAACATCTCACAGATTTCAGCGTGCAAGAAAATGTGTATGTCTGTACTGCAAAAGTCAACCTAATTTGGATTTGGTGACTGCAGTCCCCAGCTGGTGGGAAATTCAACATCAGTGAGTCTGGGGTCTTCCTACTACACAGAGCAAAGCATCAACAGACAGGCATGGCCCCGAGGTACAGTGGGGACAACACAGGAGCTTCAGGGAAGATGACTTCAGTATAGATGTCTCAGCCTCGGTATCCAGAGGGGAAGTCTCACCAGCAGTGTAAGCACCAGCCTTTCTGTGGGGCAGTGACAGGCACGGAGCCCCAGCCACCCTTTGGGACATCATGACAAGAGAAGATATCGTATGAGCCAGAGGATGGGAGGGGGAGCCAAGGACTGCCACCCCCTAGTGGGCAGCGAGGCTGGTGTCAGGGCTTAAGTGGGAGACCCTTGGGATGAAACAAGAACATTGTACAGCAATGGAGGGAAGGGGTGGCAGAGGGGATGGGAGTCCGACAGGAAAATCGCCATCCTTGGACTGTTGTCACCCTGTATTCCCAGGAAATATGGGTTACGGGACAAAATGCTATTCAGCAGTTGAACAAAGACTCCTTGCTGTTTATTATTTCTGTGGTTGATAGAGTGCTCATCTGGGAAACCTACCCAAAAGAATAATAGCTCAAATGTCAACATATTCACAAGCATACCAATTTTATTTTTATTTTTTAAAATGTTTTTATTTATTTATTTATTTAGATAGAGAGTTGGGGAGGGGCAGAGAGAGAAGACAGAGGATCCGAAGCCCGCTCTGTGCTGACAGCAGAGAGCCCGATGCAGGGACGTGGGGCTTGGACTCAGGAACCGTGAGACCATGACCTGAGCTGGACGCTTAACCGACGGAGCCACCCAGGCGCCTCAGAAACCTCTGTTTCTGTGGAGCTTTTCCTTCCTAGGTCCGCGCCTTCTTCTCGCTCTGAGCTCACACACTCGTCACCTCCGGGTGGAACCCCTTCCTAAGGCGGAGGCCTCCGGGACATGCGCTCTCCTCTCCTGCATCTGGATGAGCATCAGAACACACACGTGCGCACGCCTCAGAGGCTCCGCACAGGTGCCACCAGGGTAGCGAGTCACCCATGGGCCTCATCTCGGGCTCCCTCGCACCTCCACCTCTCGGTGCGTGAGTCACAGGGGCACCTGTGACTCTGGGAGCCCAGGAGCACTCCAGCCTAGCACCCACAGGGTCTCTGGCTAGAGGGGCTGTCTGGCCACCTAGCTCGGACTGCTGTCCTTGTGCCCTTGCTCAGACAGCCGGGAGTCTTCTCTGTTCCCCTCCACACACGCACACGCCTCCTCCCGGGGTGTCTAGGAGGCCCAGTTATCTCTCTGCCCACTCTCTCTGCCCCCCGGGGAAGCCCTTTCTTGAGGATACATTCACATCTTGTTCTTCCCATTTTCAAGGCCACTTTTCAATTTTTAAATGAATGACTGAATATCATCATTGTATTCCAAATTTTTTTTATCAAGCTATAGAACACTATGTAGGTGTAAGGTGTAGCACATGCTGATTAGAGGCATGTATATATTGCAATGTGATCCCCACCGTATCACAGGCTCAGCTAACAACCACTGTAGCACAGTCTCCTAGAACACACACGTGCGCACGCCTCAGAGGCTCCGCACAGGTGCTAACACCTCTATCCTCTCACAGGATTTCACCACAAATAGATACATTTTGAAAGACGAAACAACCTTGGGATTCCAAGGCCTCTCTCTCTCCTTGGAGTACATTAGAGCAAAGAAAAAGAAAGCCTGAGTAATCCTGCATCTCAGAAAAGAGATGGGGCGGGTTTAAGGAGTGACATTTCTGAATCCCAGGACACGGAGGTGACCCTGCTATTTTAAGCAGATTTAATCAGGGACTCTGCAGACAGAAACCCCACCAGCCGCGATTTGATTGGTAAGTGGCGAACAGACCTTCCATGCTGCCTCACGGTCCAGAGGAGTGTTCTCTCCTAGTTACTGGATGTGTGGGTTGAAGCACGGCTACAAGGAGGTGGCAAAGTCATTGGTCTTCTTCCGAGACGGAAAGGCAAAGCCTGACCCATTAAAGAGACCAGTGGGCAAATGACGATTTTGTTCAAAGAACAGCAAGATCCTGGTTGGCCCCAGAGAGTGTGTGTAATTTTTTCTTGCTGTTTCTGCTTTATAACATTTATCACAGTGTAACTGCTCGTTTCCTTGTTTCCTTGTTTCGATGCTTGACCTTAAGCACCACGAGGAGAAGATACTACGTCAGTTCTGTTCTCTGATGTATGGAGCGTGGCCACAGCTATGGCCTGGGGAGACTACTGAACACTTACTGGGCGAGAGGCCCACCGAGGGGTGAGGGGCGGAACGGGAGAAAGAAGGAACGAGAATGTCATCATTAGTGCATCTGCTAGAAAAAGTCCTGATTAATACTTTTTTCCCTTGTGGCCTTTAATGAGAGTTATGGTATCAGTCAGGGTGAAGTGAAAACAAGAAACATTATTTTCCCACTACGCATGGATTTCAGCTAGAAGTGTCATAAGCTAAATGGGAATGAAGAAAACCATTTTAATTGGTTTCATCTGATAAAATATTAACTCTGAAGATTTGCCATTAAAAATAAAATCATATATACCTTCCACACACTGAAAATTCAATACTCTATTCAAAGTGAGTTGCTGCGGAAAAAAAAACAGATGTCAGTGTCAAAAGTTCAGAAATAACAGACGTAAAACTGATGACTCACTGAGGTGGCGATCCGTAAAAGTTCACTGTGGGCACACCGAAAGGACAGCGTGCAAACCGGGGCACTGGGACCAACACACGGGACGGGGCTCAGGGGCACGTTGCTGCAAAGCCGCTGAATGTGGGAAGGCTGTGGCTGTATTCGTCAAAGTGATTGGCTATTATATTAGAATCTTCTTAAATAACAAGTCTTTGGTTAGCGGTCACCTTACAACAACCTTGGGAAATGGTTCAAGTTTTCCTTAGGATTTTCAGAGGCATAAGCACGAAATAACCCAGGTCAAGTTAGCCTTGCAAAATAAGCAAATTAACTTTTGTTTGTATGACTAAACGGGTTTTGTCTGCTCAGGGATTTTTCAAGATTAGTCTCCATTTGTCTTGTATTTTAACACAACTTTCTCAATCATTTTTGAAACTTCTATAATCAGCAAGAAAAGAAAAATCGGGCACTTTGTGTCAGTTGCAGCTCCGGGCCCCAGAGAGCTAATGGTACACACGCACATACACACACACACACGCACACACACACACACACACACACACACACGGGACGGGCACAGCCTTGGCACAAAGTCTCCTAATAGCTGCTGCTTCTGGAAAGTGTCAGCTATGAATCCTGCCCTGGACCCACACTTGAGAGTCACAGTTTTGTGATGTACTCTCACATTGAAAACTCTGTGAGAGACAGAGCTGGTGCAGGATGCTGAAGGTTGGATCAAAGCCGATAGCCAGGCCGTTATTTGAAAGGAATGAATAGTTGTAATCATGTGAAAATTTCATTAAATATTGTACTGAGTAACTTACATTTGCCTCATTTCTGCAGAACACGCAGTGTGCTCATATCCTAGAGGGTTACCAGATTAAATAAAGGATGCCCACTTCAATTTAAATTTTAGATAAACCAGGAATAATTTTTTTTAGTATTGGTATGTCCTCTTCAATAGTATTCATACTTTATGTGAAATTGAAATTTAAATGGGCATCCCATGTTTTTATTTGCTAACTCTGGCAACCGTATTATGCCCACATTTCATCGGATCATTTCAGCAAGCTAGTTAAGATGTAGCTGATACTCGTGATTCCTGAATAGCTCAGGTTTGAACTGATTACGTTTGCCTGTGTGCGGATTTCTTTCAATGAATAACAGTATGATGAATATGGTACAATACTGTGTTTTCTCTTTCTTGTGATTTTTTTAATGTTTATTCTTGAGAGAGGGACAGAGACAGAGACAGAGCATGAGTATAGCAGGGGTGGGGCACAGCGAGAGAGGAACACAGAAGCTGAAGCAGCTCCAGGCTCTGAGCCGTCAGCGCAGAGCCCGACACGGGGCTTGAGCCCACAAGCCATGGGATTGTGAGTTGAGCCGAAGTCGGATGCTCAACCCATTGAGCCACCCAGGTGCCCGCTTATGATATTTTTTAAAGTTTATTTTGAGAGAGAGAGAGAAAGAGAGAGGGAGAGAGAGAGAGAGAGAGGAAGCAATAGCATGTGGGAAAGAGAAAGAGAGAATCCCAGGCAGGCTCCACACTGTCCACATGGAGCCTGATGCAAGGCTCAAATTCGCAAACTGCGAAATCATGACTCAAGCTGAAATCAAGAGTCAGACACATAGCTCCCCAGGCACTCCCCCTTATGATTTTTTATAATAACATTTCCTGCTGCTTACCTTATTGTAAGAATACAATATATATTACATACAGCATGCAGAATATGCGTTAAGGACATTTTATGTCATCAGTAAGGTTTCCAGTCAGCGGCAGGCCAGAAGTAGTTAAGTATTTGGGAAGCCAAAATCACATGCAGGTTTTAGAATGTGCAGGGTGTGGACTCCCCCAGCGCCCTGTTACTCAAGGATCCAGCTCCATGCGTGATTATTCTTACTTTATAAATGAGAAAACGGGAGTTTTGGAGAGTAGAATAACTAATATATATATTTCTGACAAGCTGTATTTTCCAAATTCTGTAAGGGATTCAGACATGAAATAAGTTTTCACTTCAATGCTAATGATTGAGCTCAAAGATTGTAATAAAGAATTCCAAGGTAAACATTAATGAAAAAGCTACTGCTAAGGAAGCAGTGTTGTGCATAAGACGGGCACTGAAGAGGGCTCCAGTTGGGATGAGCACTGGGTGTTGTACATAAGCGATGAATCATGGGCATGTCGTCGAGAAAACCAAGAGCACACAGTACACACGTATGTTAGCCAACTTGACAATAAATTATATGAAAGCCAAAAAAGAAGAAGAGGTAGTTTTATGAAGATTGTCTGCACTCTCTTTTTATCCATGAACTTGTTGACAAGTAGTAGAACCTGACCAGTTGGAAGGTAACAAGAAGAGAGTCAACATTCTGATACCCTGGGGGCTGTAGCCAGATGCCCATCTGGGGGACACACCCAGGTGGCGCCTGCTTCAGAAGGCACACGTTCCCCTGCTCACCAGGACCACGACGCTAGCCCCTCACGGGCACCGTGCTGATGTGGGCACAGCGGAGCAAATGCAACGACTGGCCTGGTCCTTCACGCCATCTGTCTAGTGAGCCACGCAGGCCAAATTCAAATTAAGTGCCTATAGATGAGTAGAGGCTGTACGTACACTTAAAAGGTGGTATTTCTGGGAATAAGAGAAAGAGAAAACTACCCCAAGAAACACGGACCAAGCAAGGTGCTGTCACTGGACCAGACTTTGCACACATAAAAGGCTTCACTGACGTGCTGCTCGTGGTAACAGAACGCTCCAGGACATAAATCATCAGAATGTGCGTGCAAACCATCCCTAATAGTGATTTTTGCTGGTGACTAATGAAGCCATGGGAAACCAGAAGTGAGTCTGATGGCGGATAGAAAATGCAGAGGTGAGATTGGATTACTATCATAACAGAGATATTAATTTCAACCTCAATAGTCTGAGCCGTTAGGAAAATGACCAAAGGAAAAAGCAAAGACTGTAAATAAAATGGCTTACCGAGGTAAAGTGGGAACATCACCACATAAAGAAATAATAAATTCAATTTTAAAATGAATGAGGGATTGCTGGGAGGGGCAATATTTATGTAACACTTATCAAAAGACAGGAGTGTAACTTGAAAAGGACATAAAGAAATCCCTCCAGATAATAACAGGCACAAGAAATGATCCATTAGGGGCATCTGGGTGGCTCCATTGGTTAAGCACCAGGCTCTTGATTTCAGCTCAGGTCATGATCTCATAGTTAGTGAGTTTGAGTCCCATGTCAGCCTCTGTGTCAACAACACAGAGCCTGCTTGGGATTCTCTCTCTCTCTCTCTCTCTCTTTCTCTCTCTCAAAATAAATAAACAAGCTTAAAAACAATAATTGATCCTGGAAACCTGAATATTGTTCCCCTAGCCTCACGCCACGGGAACTTGTGCATGTGCTCTGTCAAGGTATAGAGCACCCTATGCAAAGAGTAAGTGAAACAAGAACAAAAACAAACACAAATAAATGTGTTTCTTTTAGCAGGAAACTAACAAGCACTTTGGTTTCAAAGAGAAAAAGTCCTTAGAGAGGAGTGTGGCAGTCAGGCAAGCTTCCAGGACATTCCCTAGCGCCTTTGCTTGGGGACAAGATGACTTGCTCCTGGGACCTGGGGAAGCAGCCGAAATGATTACAATCCGCAAAATCTTCCAATGCAGACACCTGCAGGTGGGAGCTGACAGAGTTGGTCTGACCCAATTCCACCCAATGGAAATATATTACAATCGGTGTAAGTAATTTAAAACTTTTCTCGTATCTACCTTTAAAAAGGAAAAGCAAACAAGAAAACAGATGAATTAATTTTGATCACATATTTGCATTTAATCCAATGTATCCAAAATATGATGATATATAAAATTATAATGTGTAATTAATATAATATTACTGAGATATTCTGTGTGTTTTATACTAAGCCTTCAAAATCCAAGTTCGATTCAGACTAGCCATCTTCCAGGTGTCCAGTAGCCCCCTAAGGCTGTAGCCATGGCCTTGGGCAGCTTCGGGATGCACAAAGCTATCCTGGTGGTGCCTTGGAGACCCAGGTCTCTACCTACCTGCCCCCCCAAATAGTCAACAAGTTTACGGGGTTCACTCCACCCACAGTGTGACAAGCTTCATTGGACTGCATTATACTTTGTGAACCTTGTCACATGATTTCCTTTAAATAGAGTTCCCATCTACAATGTTTATGAAAATTTCTGCACTGGATCCATTGTTTCCTATTGCAGGTAAGATAATCCAGGTCCCTAAAGGTTAGCTAATAGCTCTGGGACTGTACCTGGTCCCTAACTCCTCACCTCCCTCTTTTGGCATTGCTCAGCTGACAATTTACCACAGGGAAGGAACAGATGTCCTGTGAGAAAGCATGTAATCCTTGTCAGATCATTTCAAAGTCCTTTATTTTTTTGGTAGAGTTTTCCTTATAACTAGGGGTCAAGCTAGTCCCTGCTCTTCTTTGGAGTATAGTTTCTGTATCACTTTTCTGAGAAAATGAATGACCCTGAGGACCTTCCAAACAGAAAGAGTGTGGGTGACACGATGTTTTATCATCCACAGTTCGAATAATCAACGTTACAGCTAATGCACAGAGGCAAAAAAGAAACTAACCAAAATTAAACTGACAAGGAATGAGAAGCACAGGTGTATAGCTTAATGTGCAAATAGGAAAATAATGGCCACCTTCACTTTCCTCATTTGGTCAATTTCCTGAATCCATTAAGACAAGTCCATGTAGAAAAACATGAGAGACCCCACTCATAGGGCCACCTCTAATTGTAAATAGCCTATTATCATTATGTTTTCATTATGTTAAAACTCCAGATGGTCACAGGACATTAGAGATGGAAGGAACCTCGGCAGTATTGTGAATTTTGCAGGTGAGGAAGTCTAAGCCCAGAAAGGTTAAGTGAGTACCAAAATTCCCACTCTTGGGCCAGAAGTTAGAGCCTCTTCGTATCAATCAAGTGCTGCTTCGTTTTGTCTTAAAAGGTATGAAAGGGATAATATGCAATTGCTGTAATGGTGAATCAGTATGGCTGACGAGTTCCTGAAAGATCAGGGGTCTGATAAACGGCGTGTGAAGCGATAGTTGTTAATCAAGACAAAGACTAAACTATGATTTACAGATATGTGCTTATCTTATCCTTGAATTTAGTACACAGATAACTAATGTATAAGTGATGCCAAGCCCAGAGTTGATCTCAAGTCTCTATCAGGCTCGCACTTCCAAGAGTTTAAGAAGCAAATGAGAGAATAATCTGATGAAAAGTGTTATCTTAAAAAGAAGAGGATTTAAGGTGATGAAAGATATTTAAACAAAAAAACTCACAGTAAAAATAAGACCCTGAAACCACTATTTGCTGTAGGTCATGTTTTCTGTTGCCGTGGAAGCCTCCTGCACATCACTCAGTTATGCTGGTTGAGAATTGGCCATATTTTTTACTTTGGGGGAAAATAGCTAATATTTTTCTAGTTGTCAATGTTCACTTTCCTCACTAATAAGAACTGAATAGCTTTAATGAGATTCAATTTTGCATCTTGATAGAGATGGCAGAGTATAATAATCTGTCCCTTGCTCTGAAAATGTGTCGTATAGTAAGATAGGGAGTATTACAGTCTAAATTGTGTCCCCTCAACATTCGTGTCGAAGTTCTAATTTCCAATACCTCAGAATGTGACTGTATTTGGAGACAGCGCTCCTAAAAAGGTAATTAACACAAAACATGTTTGTATAGGGTGGGATCCCTTCTCCAATGCGACTGGTGTCTTTGCAAGAGAAAATTAGGATGCAGACATGTGGACCCACATGTGAGGATGCATTGGGAAGACAGCCATCTACATCTCAAGGAGAGGGCTCTCAGAAAAAAACAACTTTGTCTACACCTTGACCTTGGACTTCCACCTCCAGAAATAAGTTGGCGGGGAGGGCCTGGGTGGCTCAGTCAGTTAAGCATCTGGCTTCAGCTCAGGTCATGATCTCATGGTCCATGGGTTCAAGCCCCGTGTCGGGCTCTGTGCCTAGATCTCAGAGCCTAGAGCCCACTTCGAATTCTGTGTCTCCCTCTCTGCCTCTCCCCTGCTCACATTTTGTCTCTCTTAAAAACAAAACAAACCTTTGGAAAAAAAAAAAAGAAGTTGGAAAGGAGTTTCTGTTTGTTTAGCCCACCTACTCTGGATTTTTCTTCCAGTTATTCTGTTGTAGGTTTTTCCCCCCTTTGTCATGGTTACCTTTGTCATGGTGCAAGCTGGAACAAGACCTCCATGTCAACAGCAGGAAATTTTTAAAAAAGTAGACTTTCGTCCTTCAGATAATTTCCTTAAAGCAATTTCAAAACTAGACCATGAATGATTTCTCCACAGTTCCTTAAGAGGTCATGACTGAAATTCAAATGCAAAGGGACTATACATTATAGGTTTGACTCAATATTTTTACCTTGTATGATCACAATGTAAGATTCATATTAGTAACGTCCTAGTATTTTCAAATATTGCCATTTATTTCACTTAATCCCCTGTACATTTGATCCTGGGCTATCAGAGCAGCAGGCGATGACACAGGACATGTAACATTGTGAAAAATGGATGCATTTTGATAAGCATTATAAGATAATTCATACAGATGGTGCTGCTGCTCACGACCTTTATGCTAATGGCTCTCCTGCTCTTTGGGGGAACATCAGAGAGAACTGAACGAGCACTCAAGAATGAACTTTCAGGTATCTGAGGAAAAGGTCGCTGATTATAATGAATTTCTTTGTGAAGGATTTCTAGAATTGTAGTCTTACCAAAATTTCAAAAGTTTATGACAACACATCTTTTTTTAGGAAAGAAGTCAGGAGGGAAGAAGGGAGGGAGGTAAGGAAAAAAAATACCAAACAAACGTGGTCATCTCAGTAGAACAGTTACTACTGCTATAAATAAAAATGATCACTTTTGAATTTTCATGCTTGCATATGATCAGACGACCTTCTGCAATTCAGTAAAACCTGGACAATGACACGATTGAGCTTAAACAATCCTTATAGTAAAATTTCATGTGCTCTATGTGTAGAGTAGTTTTAATTTGATGAATTTGAGAACACTGTAAAAAACCTCAGAGAAATGGATTCTTCTTAAGAACAGCAGCCTGGGGGCGCCACCCAGGGTCAGTTGGCTGTGCGTCTGACTTCGGCTCAGGTCATGATCTCCCAGTTCACTAGTTGGAGCCCCTCATCGAGCTCTGTGCTGATAGCTCAGAGCCTGGGGCCTGCTTCAGATTCTGTGTCTCCCTCTCTCTCTGCCCCTCCACCACTCGTATTCTGTCTCCTCTCTTTCTCTCTCTCAAATAAATCTTCAAAAACAATTAAAAAAACCCTGCCTGAAGCACTTCCAAATCATACAATCAATATATTTTCCCTCTAAGGTGCAATAAAAACTTAAAGGGTGGAGTTGTAACAGACTATATACTGTATATATATATTTATAGTATATATATTTATTATCGATAGATTTATAGTATATATATATACACACACACATGCACATATAATTTTGTGTTTTGTAAAAAATAGTCTTAAGAAACAAAGAAAGGGCTCATTCAGAAAAATGTGGAATAAAGATGCAGAGATTATTTATTGCAAACCATTGGATGGTTAAAAGTAATCTCGACTCCATTCTCAACGTGTTATTCTATTTTAAGGGAGCGTTTATTATTGAGCTTGCTGTGTGTTGAATCTGGTACAGAAATTAAACCCGTGAAATGGACACACGGCAATTCTCACAATGGTCACCCGTGACCGGGCTGCAGATTCACTGTGGACAGGAAGACCATGAACCTGGAAAGCTAAATTACTTTCTTTCCAATTGTGCTTTGACTCTATTTGATTCTCTGCCACTGTTTCCAAGGGACATTTTATTGTTTTGTCTCATCGACCCAGAGTTGCTGGGGAGTAAAAGAAAACCTTTTGTATTTGCATCCATTACTGTTCCAACCATTATTGGTGAGGTAATGATGAAATGCCCTCTTCCACTCACTGGGCAGCACGTTGCCATAGCAACAGATCATTATATAAAGTTCATCAATTCCACCGGTCAGTATCCCAAAGTAGCAGGCAGCTAATATGTTATGAAAGTTCTTTCTTTTAACTCGTAATTGGGCAAATGAATTAAACTCGTTGTGGCAGTGGGGGCTCAGCACTGCATTTAGAGAGTAAAAGGGAATTTAAAGAGGAAAACAGGTCTTTGTGGTTACTATCCACTGAAAATGGAGCTTTTAATTAACTCAGTTTATCAGATTCAAGTAACGGCTTTTTTTTCCCCCAAAAGAATATGTTAGTCAGTTGAAGCATCTTAGTCACACATTATACGCAACATTCTTCTACCCCAAAGTATAATTTTAAACTGTATTCCCACATCTCACCCTTGTATATAAGTTCCAGGGACGCTGGTCCTGGAAGATGTAGTCGGTCCTGCTCGCTGGCATCTGGAATGGTGCCTGGCACACAGGAGATGCTCAAGCAGAGCACAAGGTTCAGGGTGTGGACCCTGGGGCCCCATGGCCCAAGTGAGATTCTTGTCTCCAACACTTACAGGCCATGTGGCCAAGAGCAGGCCAGTCACACTCCGTGTCTCCTTCCTTCCGGGGCCCAGTTCACAGGTTGGGGCCACGTGGTGAGCTTCCCTGTGCAGTGGGCTTGAACAGCGTCTGGTGCGCAGGGCACATCATGTAAGGACCCACTGGTATTACTTCCTTGCCCCTGGCAGCTGGCTGATGATAAGCCTTGTTCAGGTTTTGTCAAAACTAAGCAGGCTCCTGCCTCGGTCCGTCCTCACCACATCCAAAGCTGGAGGGGAGATCCTACCTCTATCCCAATAACCTCTACTGCCTTCCCGAAAACCACACCAGACCATCTGCTCCTTCAAATATGCAAGATAATAAGCTGATGCTTATAGGAAGTTTATCACTGGAGTTTCTGTGAATAAAAACAGTATTACATTTAAAATGAGAGCGATCAATCCAGCCCTCTGGGCGTCCTCTCGAAACTCCCCTCTGACCACTTAAATCTAACTCTCATCTTCCCGCTAAGGAGGCAATTCAAGTTTCTAGAAGGAAATTACTTGCCTTAGATTTATCATATCTAAATTACAAGACAGCCACCCAGCTGGCAGCGTCAGCAGCCCTTCCCTGACAGTCACCAGGCGGGAACACAGAGTCTAAATCACCCTGTCACCCCACTGGTGAAATTTACACTGCATCTGGTCCCATTAGTGTGAGTCGGGTCGGCTGAGAAAAATCTATGCTAAGCACTTTTGTACTTCTGCAACATTAATTTAAAAGAAAAAAAAGCTCGCTACACAGTGGAATACAAATTGTCATTTTTCTGAATTGCTACATTATACTAATTATGAACTACGAGCTGATGCCTCAAGCTATTTGGTGGCTACAATGTCATGCACTTTCTTCAGGCACGATCTTATCTATTCCTATGGCCTCCAAGCTGAGCTGAGGTCTCCCTCCATTACTGACCCAAACTTTTCTCTTTCACTTTATAAAAGGATTTCCAACTACCAGACCACCCACATGCAACTGGAACTCACTGTATTCAAAACGGAGTGGTGTCTATGCCCCTTGGGCTCAAATCTGTTCATGCATCTGAAATCCTGAATTCATTTGTTGGGATAAAAATTTCAAGGTGACGCATTCCATCTTTCAGCTTCATCTCCTGTCTCTCCACCCACGACTCCAGCGAATTTAAATTTCTCACCTTTCAAATGCCCCATGTCTTTCTATAGAGAGCTTTCTGTTTTCCGAATTCTGTCCTTTCTCTTCAGAAGACCCATCGGTCCTTCCCCACCAGACAGCCATCTTAGTTTTCGAGATGTGCGGACAGCTCGAGGGACATATGGGGCATAGTCCACCTGACACAGACAGGACTCTGAGTGGAAGACCAGGGATTTTCCTAACAGAAGACAAGTGTGGACCTCCAAAGGCATGAAGCTGGGACGTGAGATAAGGAACAGGCTGAGATGAGTGGCACTGAGCCTGTGCCTTCTTGCTCCCAGCATGCTCTGTGCCTAAGGCCAGAAGAGTCTGAGGAACCCAGAGGGGTGGGTAAAGGACCCACCTCGGAAGTCAGAGACTCCTGAACACAGGCTCCAAGCGAATCACAGGTCAGCAGTTCACTAAAGGCTAGAACAACGGACTCTCCTCCAGTCCATGCAGACATACATTAATGTTGCCCACAAACATTTTTTAAAGTGCCAACATTGTGTAATCAATACAATTTCTAAATGAAAGAAAAAAATTATTGTTTAACCCAAAGAGCAGCAACTCATTGTGAAGACTGGCTTTAAAGACCCAGTTTACCAAGGACAAGTCAGGACCGCCATTTTTCACATTGAACCGGTGTGCTTTTATGGAAGGCAAGATCAGATCTTAAAAATTAATTAAGTGATCATAATCAGTGAAGACCTATCGATGATGCTTCTACCTTGATAATTAATCTCTTTCAATACTAAGGGTGAATTTTTTTAATTATCATTCCAAAATCCCATAAGTGTGTTTGAGTATTTAGACAATTAACTAGTGGGCTTTTTACTTTCTGGCACAAATACATGAAAACCGAGGCCTCTAAAACCTCCTATCTGTTCTGAGCTGTGAAAACCAACTTCTACTGGTCTTAGTTCAGGGTCATTTTAAGGGACTTTTACTGATTGCAGACAACTCTCAGTATTTTAGCATCACATGGTAACATTGCTTCACGTATATTTTCTAGTTGAAGACACAAATTTTCCTTGTGCAAATTCTTTTTTCCTTTCTTTCAACTCAAATTTCATTCCTTATATAAAAAAGATCATATATTCAGTCAGTTTCATTATACCCCATTTGGAGCACAATAGTTAAACTAAAAACACAGGGCACCTGCGTGGCTTAATTGGTTATGTTTCTGATTCTTGCTCAGGTCATGATCTCATACTTCATGGGACTGAGCGCCGCATTGGGCTCTGTGCTGACAGCGTGGAGCCTGCTTAGGATTCCCTCTATCCCTCTCATTCTGCCCTTCCCCCACTCACTCTTCCTCTCAAACTAAATAAGCATTTTTTAAAAAGAGACTAAACACAGATGACAAGAATCACTCTCCTGGACATTGTTTTAGTCTCAAAAAACTTTAAAAATTTAAAACCTAAGGGGGGACCTGGGTGGCTCAGTTGGTTAAGCATCTGACTTTGGTTCAGGTCATGATTTCATGGTTTGTGGGTTTGAGCCTGGCATCAGGTTCTGTGCTGACAGCTCAGAGCCTGAAGCCTGCTTCAGATTCTGTGGGTGTGTCTCTCTCTGTCCCTCCCCCACTGATGCTCTGTCTCTGTCTTTCTCAAAAATAAACATTAGAAATTATTTTTAATTTCAAACTGAGTTAAGCTTCTGTAATCTTTAGAAATCCACAAAGTGGTGAGTCAGAAAGTAAACTAATTTGCATTGAACACTCTTAACGAGTGACACAAAACCAAAAGCAGCTTTTTTCATTCACATTTTGGGGTTCCAGTAACGACAGTGGGGCTGGGTGATGAGGAGGATGGCCAGATGTACAGATGGACAGAAGGCCTCCGACCTTCCACCCACCCTGTGCATTTGGCAATTATTTAGCATTTCCCAAGGTCATCCAAGGCAAAACAAGGGGAGGAACTTGTACTTCACATTGATTTCCCTCTGATTTACCTGTGTAACTGCCTACGCAATTATCATTTCAGGTTTCTTGATTTAGGGGTTGGTTAAGTTCGGCTGTCTCCATTCTTCATACAAGGTTCCATCAAGAAAAGTCACGTCCTCTGCTTCTCTAAGCAAATACTTATTTACAGAATGGGTACGTCAGATAGAAACAAGTCAGGGCTGCGGTGGCCTGTAAGGACATCAGCTTGGAACACCATGCCATCTTAACACCGTGCAAATTTAAAGGCTCCTGGATAGGAACCCCACAACATCTTTCTACATGGGCAATTCTATTTAAAGACGATAAAATGCCTTATTTAAGAAACATCAGGGTGCCCCTCTGTTTCAAAAGGAAACAGGGATGAAAATTCTATAAGCCAACTTACAACTGAACAGATTTTGAATCTCTCTGTGAAACTCTACTATTTTTTGGAAAACAAAAATTAAAAGAAAATTTTCCGCTGGCATCTCTGTGAATGACAAGTACTGTTTCCTTCCATCCACAACGGGTTTGTTTGCAGACCCGCATACTGTCAATAACTGCTCCACGGCATCAGGCTATTTACCCAAATCAGAGTTTGCTGCAGGCTCCCTGGCGGAAGGGAGTGTGTGGTGTTAATTCACCCTCATGATCTGGGGAGAGCCCACCTTTTCTAATGGCTTCCAGAGGGAATACTGATAGGTAGCCTTGCTCCCTCTACCTTGGCGCACTCTCACTCCCAGGTCTGTCAAATCCCTTTCACACCAAGGGGTTTTTCTACCCACATTTCCTCTTTGGAAGGCTAATTTGCAAAGAAATGATGGGGTGTTTTTTCTTCCAGCCACTCTGCTGTGTAACCACTTCAGGATGAAAGCCTATATATAATGTCATTGTTAATGACATTTTATCATGCAGTGGAGACTGTACTTAGTCCTCCCAAGTTCTTCTGAGTGCCTGCTATCTGCTGTTAGAATTTAATGGCCTAGAGGCCAAGGCTTACGTCTGCTCAGTAGGGACTGGTCATCACTTCTGGGCAAACACTGTCTCTCCAAGTTAGCAAGGAGGTGCTTGACAAAGGGAGATGTTCAAAACCAAGGCATAGACAACCCTCCAAGTAATTTGACCACCTGATCAGATGGGGCTTTGCTTTAGCTCACATGATCTGCCGTGTCTGCAAAGCCCCCGTTACCATGGCCATTGTGTTAGATGAAATCATTACAGAAAGATTTACCCTGAACATAGCCCTTTCAAGGGACAAAGGACAAGCATACTCTGGCCATGTGAGTGGAACCTGGGTTTTCCTAGTGCACAGATTTAATTAGCTAACATAACAGAATCAAACAATTCTAGATTTTATAGTACTAAGAACAACTTATTGATTCTGATTGAACAGCAGAGACAATGACTGTGCTAGGCACATTGACAGCAACTTCACAAATTAGTCTAATGTGGACGTGCGCTGCTCCTTGCATTCTCAAAGGAAACACAAAACCTCATGCCAATTTTCTGTGTTCAGAGGTCCATGCCAACCCCATGCAGCAGGCAATTCCTTCTTGAGGGTCTCCTGGATGCTCCCCAGGCATCTGGAACAACTGAGTCAGAGGTGGCTCCTCCTTGGGGAGAGATGCGGCCACCTCACCACCTGTAGGGTGACAGGAGGATTCTCCTGACAGGTTGTGTGTTTGTCCCTCCAGTCAGGAAAACAACACGCATCTTGGTCACAGTACATGGGAAAGAAGGAGGAGAGAGAGACTAGATGGCACATTGCTGAGGTCATTGCCTTGCAAAGTTTCCAGGGAGAAAGGGTTCCTCTGTCACGCTGGAGAAGTGAGATGTGGGGCACTGGACGGACATCACTAGAACCTCTTTGGAGATACAATACGTTTCCCATAGAAACAACGGCACACTACCTAGGTATCTGTATAAACAGGACAGCAGGTCCAGGAATGGGAGACTATTGTTCTTCAACTCTAGTAACCACTATGAAACCTTAACGAGACATGCCAAACCTGAGCACCAGCCAGGATTTATATGAAAAGGTGGGGTGAAGAGAAATGGTGTATATTTCTTTTGTCCACAGATCGAAGCGCTTTACTACCCTAGGCAACTTTCAATCACTGCTGATCATGTGCAACAAAAGAGAGGAAGATTAGAAGACTCAGCAGCGTCTCTAACATGACTGGTAGGGGGGAGAGAAGGCAGAGAAAAAGAGAACAGGAAAATGGGCTGCTCCGTAGATGCCAGGATGGATGGCACCACATTTAGAGTAAGCAAAATGTATCAGCTCGTTTCTTCCTATGCCCTGCACTCATGGGTTAAAGCTCACCTCACAGGGAGTTGAGCTCTCTGCCCACTGAGTGCATTTCCCCATCCCTTTTGTACCTGCTTGAGAAGCCAGATCCCATACAAATGGTGCAATATCCCATTCAGGTCCACAGGTGGCCAGGGGTGCCTGGCCACCAGCTGGTAGGCATCAGGTGAAAGAATCCCACAGTCCTGCCAGGAATCGATCAGCCATGATGGCGGCTGAGACAGAGCAAATGGCTGAGAGTCCAGGATAAAGTAAGGGCAAGAGAAGCTGAGCAAATGCTCCAAGAGGTATCCAATTCTCAGGCTTTCTCTAAGTTTTCCCAACATCCTGGGCTCCAACAACTCTCAGAGCACTTGCTTACCGTCAGGTTCTATGGGGTACCTTCACTTTTCTCTGAAATTAAAATGGATTCTCCTCCCAGCACCCATCCTTTTTCCATGACTTCTTTCCTGAGGTTTCTGTTCCGCTATTCCTTCTTTGGCTAGAAATCTGTTTTTGAGGTAGTAATGACAGATGCTGGGTCCCCTGAATTGTCCTTGTGCCTTTACTTTTCAAGAAAGATTATCCTAGAATAAAACCCTTGAGTCACACTTAATTTTCCTCCAATTGTTATATATATATCGCTGTGCTTGCAATCTGGTCTTAAGACTTCCACTGCCTTCTATTGTTTTCCATTCTTTCTCAAAGCTTCTCTAGCATTTGTTTGGTTGAATCTAAGCAGGAACGAGTCTGGTTCTGTGCTTGTAAAAGGGACCCCTGGCATTCTGCTGCTTGAGGTTTTCTCATTTGGGGAAGTGTCTGCCTGTTCTCTATTTCTGGTTGAACATAATATTCATGATTCACATTTTCTTTGTCTGAGAATATTTTTGACCGTGGTTCACAGATTCACACAGCTGGAGCGTGTTCTGGGACCACCTAACTTATTTTCTTCTTTTTCATCTGTAGTTATTTTTTCTTCAGTGCCTCAATAATTCTTTATTTATCTTTGGAATTTAAAACTTCACCTGGCTATAACCAGTGCTCATTGATTTCAAATCAATATGCTCAAACCTGGTGTGTTTTGAAATTTTCAGACCCAATTTTCCTTTTTTTGGAAAAATTGTTCCTGGTAAATTTGCTGCCCCCTCATCTAGACCGCCAAGTTCTAATAGAGATGATTTCTGACTTTTTTTTTTGCCTGATAATTTTAATCATTCTGTGCTAGCTTGTTGCATCTTAAACATTTTCTGTCAAATCAAGGACCAGATGTTTCCAAACGAGTTAGCAGATCATACCAGCAGCTACTGAAAGGAAGAGTGAACATATCCATTAGGTGCATGTTGGGTAACAGATTTTATATCTGCATTGCAAACAATTAGAAGTCAGTCACAATGATATCAGCACCTAACCGCAGTGCGAGGTGGGGTGCATATGCTATAGAGAGATTCTAGGTCAAAAAAATTATTATTTCACCCAGAACTGCATGGCTCAAATACGTCCAGAAATGGACAGCATTAAGTTCACCTAGGAGCCTCATAGAAATCCCAGCTTTCTGCATAATATATTAAAAGGGTGGAATCAGTACATTGTGTACCTGAAACTAATGTAATGTGGTGTGTTAACTGTACTTGAATAAAATATGATAAAAATAAAATTTTAAAAATAAAATATTATTTGTCATTTGTTATTAGTTCTCTTATCATTCCAAATAATCCCAGCTCTCTTACTAAATCAGAATCAAGGTCTTACCCACTCTCAATCTGAACACACACTGATTTAAAATAGCACTTTTAGGGGCTCCTGGGGACTCAGTCGGTTAAGAAGCCAGCTCTTGATTTCGACTCAGGTCATGATCTCATGGTTCATGGGTTTGAGCTCCACATGGGGATCCTCTCTCTGTCTGTCTCTGTCCCTCCACCCCCAAAATAAATAAACAAAAAATAGCTCTCTAGAAACAATAAGGGTTTTGAATTAAGGGTAAAGGAGTTCTGGAAAACTAAAACTGACAGTTCGCAGAGGTGGCAGAGGGTTCAAAACTCCAGGATGTGCTGCCTGAACAAAAACGAGAAAGACTACAGGTGCACAAGCAGATCTGGGCAATAAACATACACATTCAACTACAGACACACTGGAACTGAGGCAAAGGAAAAATACAAGGAATGTACCACATCCTGGAAGGGATGGTAGAAACCCTGAAACTGAAAGAATGGTTGCCAGGAAGGCAGCATAGACCAGAATCACCATGACTCCGGGCAGGGCCTGAGTCCCAGCCACACGTGAGGGGCAAGCAGGGAAGATGGAATCCAGCAAAGGAATGTCACAGAGGCCGAAGTGCCAGAAGGGAGGATGCTCTGCGAATTGGGTAAGGAAGAGAGCCACACAACACATGAGTGGTCGACAGGAGTCCGATTTCATCATTGCAGAGAGGAGGCGAGCAGCCGTGTGGACGGGAGACGCAGTCGCTTACGAAGCCCAGGCCAATGGTTTCTAAAGGAGTTATCATGTGCCATTCTGCCTCTTCCCCCAAGAAGACCTTCACAGAGATAACCTATAAAACGGCAGCACAGCCGTGGCCCAGATAGGGAGCCTAGCCCTGGCTCGCTTAACAAAGAGAGAGAGACGGAAGGTGTAGCCAGCAGACCAGGGCTTGTCTGGCAAAGGCGGGTGACTCGGTGGGGCAGCGGGCCGCAGGGGTAACCCATTCGAGCTGCCAGGAGCACCATGAACCACCTACTGCTAAGGTCTATTTCACTTCGATTTTTAGATAATATTGACAAATAAGATAAACCGACTTCCAAATGGCCATTGGCAGGTTGTCTCTAGTTCCTGTTAATTCACGTAAAATCAAGGAGGGGCAGGGGGAGAAAACACACTTAACCACCAGACCTGGATTCCCAAACCCCAGCTATCACACTGATTTTATTAGCAAGTTAGAAGCGCTCCGCTTCATGTTCGCTAGTTGTGTGCGCTACCGTCACGCTCCACCCGGTGAGCATTTATGAAGTCCTAGGGAAAGGTCCAGAAGGTGCTGCAAAGGCCTGGAACGGTGCTACCCATGTGTGCTCAGTATTAGCTTTTTTTTAATATCAAAGAGGAGGAATGTTTCAGTTTTCCCTGATGGAACTCTACTGGGAAGATGTAAATAAATGCCCACATCAACATCAGCCTTTAGAATTTTAAGTCAAAATCTCTAATCCTTGTCATCCCTACCTGTCAGGAACTGCTTGGCTCTTAGCAGGATTAGCAAAAACAGACCAGCATTTTGGAATATTCTAATATTCCTTGTTTACATTTCAATTCCTTGGAAACAAAGAAAAAAACTACATGTTGGATCATTAAAAATAATATTGTTTAAACCTAAATTTTATTCTAAATTAAAACCTACAAAAGAAGGTATTTCTTTCAAAATGTATCAGTCAGTGCTACAAGAGATGGATGAAAAGATCCAGAGCTTGCTTGACACATGACATTTGTAAGGTATAGAAGTCCTATGGTTAGAATCATGCATCTCGTCTAAATGAATGGAAATATGACCTCTGCATGAAGCCACCACTGGAAGTCTAGGCACCTCTGCCCCAAACCCCTGCACATGGTTTACGGACTGCTCACTTTAGGACCCCATGTAACCATGGTTATTTCTCCATTGGAAGGGACCTTCACCCCCCAGAAACTCCTCTTCTTTTGAGTTTAACAAAAACCTGACTAGTGAGATGTGGGTGTTGCAGTAGTGTTCTCCGGCATGTTATCTTTCCCCATAACCCCAGCCTGTGGTGCCGGTTAGCAACATCTGGACGTATGCCATGATTTGATTTGTAAGTTGTAGACTGAAATCTGAATCAGGTCTGTAGAACAAAAATGTGAACCTCTGTAAGGCCTATTCACTGAATGGCACGTGGTGTACCGTTATGAGAATCAGATTTGAAAATCTGGAGCCGAGACAACCTGGGTACCTAGTGACAGCAGTATGAGTGAATCCCCAGCCACCACGTGGGAGGTGGTGGGGGAGGGTTCAGGGGAGAGCAGCAGCCCAGTCCTGTGGTCATTCAAAACAGACAGGGGCAAGCAGGTTTCTAGAAGGATGTACTCTGTAAAAAGCCATGGATGTTGACCATAATTTCATCTCAAATCTATAATTTACCCAAATTGGTCTGTTTTGATTGGATTTAGATTCTGCACAAGCTTCTTTTTTTGCAATAAAGTTCTTCAAGGAGCACTGGGTGGCTCAGTCAGTTAAGTGTCCGACTCTTAAATTCGGCTCAGGTGGTGATTTCAAGGGTGCGTGAGTCCATGCCTCACATTGGGTTCTGCATGCTGATTGGGCTGAGCCTGCCCAGCATTCTCCTTTTCTCTCTCTCTCTGCCCCTCCTCCACTCATACTGTCTCTCAAAATAAATAAGTAAACTTAAAAAAATTTTAAAAAGATCTTCAAATATTTTATTCCTGTGGGCAAGTTTTAAAAAGCGATAGAAAAGTTGCTCATTGCTAATGACTGAATGTGTGCCTTCTCCCCAAATTCATGCTGAAACCTTGATCTTCAAGGCCATGATATTTGGAGGTGGAGCTTTGGGGAGGTCATTAGGCCATGAGGGTGGAGCCTTCATAAATGGGATTAGCGCTCTTTTCAAGAGACACAAGACAGATGATCTGTTTCCAGCACATGAGGACACAGCAAGGAGATGGTCATCTACGACGACTGAATGAGGAATAGGACTCTCACCAGGAAACAAATTGGCGAGCACCTTGATCTTGAACTTTTAGCCTCCAGAAGGGTGAGAAATAGATTCGTGGTTTCAGTCCCCCATTTTCTCCCCATCTACGGCATTTTGTTACAGCAGCCTGAACTATGACACCAAACAAAATAAACGGACAAGGAGAGCGCCCTTGGAAAGCCTCATGAGGTCACTACAAGCCACCATGGACACAAGGAAGAAATACCACCTTTTTCCTGCCTTGGCCATGGAAACGTCAGAGTTCTCAGGCTGAGGCCCCAGGCTGCTCTGGACTGACCAGCCTCATGTCCCTTCACCATCCCCACTCCCAGGCACTGATAAGGGACCCACAGCCCCCTGGAATTCCAAGATGACTCTATTCTCCATGGCACCAACCAGAACACCTATGAAGAAAAACTATGGAAACTTTTGGAAAGGTTCAGTTCCCTCATTCCTCAACCTGCCACACACCAGGTGCTCTGTGGGGCATTAAGGATAAAAATGGCAGAAACCAAGATCTGATTTCTTCTTATGCTCTAATGAGCAAGACACACACTGCAATGGTAAGTCTGTCTTCTCTTAAAACACACCACAAGCTTGAGCTCCCAATCCCTCAGGCCACCACATCAACCCTCTTCCAAGCCTTATTCACCATATATGTTCCAATTAGCTTCTTCCGGCTCTTCCCTCAGATTCATCATGGATGTTCACCTAACTTCCTCCCTGCTCCTGACCATAGAGGCATTCATGGCCTCTTTTGGCAATCCTGCAGTCACATCTCTGTCCTTATCTGACGGCACAGGGGCACTGCCCCCAGCTGACCCCTCCTGCACCTTCTCTGTTTCCCTCTTCCTGCAAATCTAGGTCTTTCTGCTTAGTCAGCTCTCAGCTTAAATGTCACCTCGTGGGAGAGGACAACCCTCACCAGCCAAGTATGGGAGCCCCTGGCCCTCACTAGCCCATGGCTCTATTCATATCCACTGCATAAGCCTGTCATCCTCTCTGTCATTCCCCTCAGCAGCTGGTGGATGATATGTTGTCCACAGGAGCATAGGATGTTGACAGTCTGTCCACCATCTGACTCATCAGGGCTCATATGAACCACAAAATAGTAAAAATTCAATAAATGTTAGTGCCTTTATGAATAAAATCAACCAATAGATGGGTTCAGGATATTATAAACAACAAAAACAATGGAAATTGTGTTTGGTGAGAAAGTGGTCATTAGACAGGGCACTGGACAGAGGATTGAAGGATGGGGATGGACTCCATGATGAGGGGACTCTACACGAGAGGACCTGAAGGCAAGGGAAAGCTGAACAGGTGCGCAAACTGAGACGTGGTCACTGAGGCTGGCCTCAAGCACCCTTCTCTGTGCCAGAAGCCTGCCTCCAGGATGCTCGTTACCTTGGAAACTAGATATGGCTGGCTGTCATCAGTAATTTGATAAATAGTGTTGTTGGTTTTTCTTCCAAATATTTTGTTGTTATTGCCTCCAAACATATTCTTCAAAAGTCTTCTATCTACATCCTATACCAGGAATATCTTGTGAGCACTGTTTGAATCAATTGGAAATCATTATGACGAACCCAGAATAATACTGAACCCAAAAATGCTCTCCGATTGCATTGTCTTTGTAAGGGCACAGGTCCAATCCAGCCTTTCCCTGTACTTAAAGGGGAAGGCGCCAGCTTCTCCTGATAGGGCGCACCTTAAGGAGGGACAACTCCTGCGGCACCCAATTGGGAGAGGTTGGCTGATACCTTTGACCTTTTTAGAGGCAGGCCTAGTCACGCCCCACATGGGGCGTCCTGGGCCCACTCTGATTGGTCAACGCTCCAAATGTTGTGATTGGTTCCCACAACTGCCAGTATTGATGGGGTGGGTAGGGATTGGATCACTGTACACCTGTCATCATTTCCTGTAACTCCCCCTCCCAAAGGCATGAAAGGCCCTGCCCTGCCTTTGTTCAGGGCTCTCTCTCCACGTGGCCGGCGGGTCGGCTGGAGACTGTGAGCCCGAGCTTAAGCTTGTAATAAAGGTCCTTTGCTTTTGCAGGCGTGACTCGGTCTCCCTAGCAGTCTCTGGTGCTTGTTTTGGGGTGATTTTACAAACTTGGGTACAACATTTTCAACTATCCAAATGCAAATGGTTTTGCCAAGAAAAGGCTTATTTTATGAGTAGTTAAGGAATGATAGTTAAGAAATCAGGCATTGTCTTCCCAATTAAAAGTATGATCAAAGTAATGTAAAAAGAAAGTGAAATTAAGTTTCCTAAGAAAAACACAGAGGATGACAAAGACGAGGTTGCTTTGTGGGTTTTGCTGGGGGAGGAAAGGAGACTGACTCGCAGCTTGACATAGGAGCCATATGTTGAGGATTTAAAACACAAAAGCAAAAGATGGTAGGAAACTCCGAGGAGGCACCAACTCCTACCTGTGGCCAGATAGATGATGTGGACAAGCATGTCCCTGCCCTGCACCACGTCGACGGCCACGTGGGAAAAGCGGCTGTTGTCCTCCATGAAAACAGGCACTGAGGTCACGGGCTGGACCACCTCATGCATCAAGATGAACTTCTGAGCATCCTGCAGGTTTCTTTCCGTCAGGTTCATGTACAGGCCCTGGTCCACCGTGCCACACTGTAAAGGAAAACATGCCATTATGGGGACCAGCTACCTGGACCTGCATAGCTGATTCTGGCCACCTTGGCAGGAGGGGGACTTGGAAGGTGAAAAAGTTCTGTGCACAAACATGTGTGCCTCTCTGCTCTCTCCAAGGTCCCCATCCCTAGTGTCCTTCCCATTCTAGATTTGAACTTGTCACATCTGGGTAGTCTCTCAACTCCATTATAGAAAGAAGTGATCAGATGCTAAAAGTCAATCAAGCAGAAACCAGTGGTGACTTTAATTTGAAAACACATATGAATGACAACTCCCTGTCACCTGTTGAAGTTGCACAGACGCCGTCTGGCCAAGTGCACACTATCATACCTGTCTGGTAAATCAGGTGCCAAAATTGAAAGTGCAGCAGTCGAGAACATCATACATAACTATTACTATCCCTACTGGAATAGTGGGTCTATATGCACGATATGGATTCCATGGAGATAGAATTAGGCCATTTTAATCCATAAATTATGTAATATTATTCCAGTACATTTCACATGGGTACAAGGCACTGGTGGCTTCATTGCTTTGTGCTCATTCTCTAAGCCAGAAGGAGGGAGGAAGGGAGAGGGGAAAGAGGAGGAGAAAGGAAGAAAACAGGAAGAAGAAGAAGGGAAGGAAAGAGATGTTCAGACAGAAGAGTCACTGTGAAGATGAGCCTGGCATATAAAAGGAGGAAAAATCCGTCCTGGCAATCGCTGCGAAGGGAATCCAGAGCTGTGCGTGGAGAGACAGGCAGGTAGGATGACTTTTGCCAAGGATAAGGTAGAAAGCAGAGTGAGAAAGAAAGAAAAGCTTTCATGGGGCAGAGCACACAATCAGAAAATCCCCACCCATTTTTCTCAGCTCTTTCCTAAGCTTGCATCCTGGGGCCAACAAAGGCTGACCCTTAGCAGAACTTCCTATAAGCAAGTTTGATGGAGATGAACTTCCCTGTCCGCCCCATCTGAGACTGCCGTTTGTAACACGTCATTTCTAATACTTGGTAGAGGGGCAAGAGTGTAAGATGGAAAGGGCTTTTTAAAAACATGATATTTTTTTGCAGCATTTGATAAAATGCCCTCCATGCTGCATACCAATAAGCTGGTTGTAAAATTAGAGACTATCAGAGAGAAATGGATTTCGAGTCTTGTCCAATGCATAATGCAACATGTCCTTGCGAGGACAGCCCAGATGCCAGGTGATGGTCCCCAGGTGATGGGGTCACAGTCAGGTGGAGGGCTCTGCTCTGCTGGGAGCCACACGGTCTCGGGTTAGATGCTACTTCTCAGCCTCTGTCTCTACCTATGAAGCTGCTGCAAAAACACTCCACTTAATTCACAGGGCAGCTGTGAGGCCAACTGAGATCATCCATGGAAGGCATTTGTAAATTAATTGAAGGCGCTTGTAAATGCCAAGGAACAAAACAGTGTGCCTGGCACAGAGAAGCCATTCAACCAACGGTAACTTTGTCTTGTAGCGGGATGGCGGTTCCATGGTCCACTGAGTCTCAGTGGCCAGAGGGAAACCCATGAATAAATAAAGGAAAGAATCAATGGACAAATACCCAGCAGCTGCTAGCGGGGCAGGCAGCCGTGCTAGGAGATTCCACACAGCCGTCACACTTAACAGTAGCACTTATGGGACAGGGACATTGCCTGTTAACAAACGTGTTACAAAATGAAAGTGCTCTCCCAGCCTTGGTCTGAGGTCTGCCCCGGTGAGCTCTGGTTCTGAGAATGTGTTTGCCAGATTGCTCTTCCTGAAATCCATGGCAGTGCGTAAACACAGGTGGCACTTAGCTATCTACTTCCTGGGTGAAGTTTCACACACAGGTTTTGTGTCATATGCACTGTGGATTTTTTTTGTTTTTTTTTGTTTTTTGCTTTTTTTGTTTTTTAATGCATCTCAGAAATCAGGAGTCATAACACACAACCGAGGACCTTGCGCTGCCCCCTGAAGAATGTGGAGGTCCACGAGACCCAGAGACCTCTGTGGACCTGAGCTTATCATTTTTTTACCCTGGACCCCATATCTTAAGTCATCAACCTGAATGGCCATTGTGATATTGTAACTTGTAAGAAATACATATTTGGTCTTTGTCTTCTTTTGGACACAGAGTTCCTAAAATCATGGCAACTTTTTAAGTGCAAAGAGCAGAAGAGCAGTAAAGGTGCGTTTGTCATGTTAATGAGGCAAAGGGCCAGCTGGCTGGAGACCCAATCACATAATTAGAGGGCAGGGAACTTTCAGCACCCCCCCCCCAACTTCCTGGGAGGGGAGAGGGGATGGAGATGGAGTTTAATCTCCAATAACCAATGATTCAATCAATCTTGCCTATGTAATGAAGCCTCCATAAAACCCCAAAGGGGACAGGGTTCAGCTGGTTTCTGGTGGGTGAACATGTGGAGGGTTAGGGCTCAGAGAGGGCATGGCACAGCTCCATGCCTTGTCCCAGATCTTTCCAGGTGCCTCTCTTCCAGCTGGCAGCTCCAGAGTTATGTCCTTCTATAATAAACCAGTAAGTAGTAAGTAAAATGGTTCTCTGAGTTCTGTGAGCCCCACTAGCACAGTAATTGAACCAGGGGCAGAGATCACTGGAACTTTCCATTGATAACCAATGGTTCAGAAGCACAGGTGAGGCCCTGGACTTCAGGTCAGCACCTGAAGTGGTGAGGGGGTGGGCGGGAAGCTTGTGGAACTGATCCTGGCTCCTCGGAGATCTGATGCTATCTCCTGGTAAATAGTGTCAGAATTGAGTTGAATGGCAGGACACCCAGGCGGTGCTGGGAAATTACTTAACAGTACAGGAAAAACTCCGACACACTGGAGTAAAACAAAATGAGTAACAAAATCGTTGGCCAGGAACTAATTTTGAACTATACTCTATAACGTCTTGGTTTATTTTTCCAGTCTATAATAAATATCTCACCCAAGGATTCTTTTTCATATTTTGAAAGCTATTTAGATTTACAGTATATATTTATTGGGTCGTAAGTAACCCACCTAGCTCTCTAATGCACTGCAAATTCTCTAGCTGTGCCTCCTACCCTGGGTTCCCGCAGGTGTCTGCATGACGGCTTGAGGACTCTGTGCAAGAGGGAAACAAGACAAATGGTCACTGTCCTCAGGTGGGTTACAAACCACAATGGTTGTCTTGCTAACACTTCTGAAAGTAATAAAGGCAGTCATTCTCCTAATTATGTAATGCTAGAATACTTGCATTTTTGTTAGCGGCAGAGACAAGAGATCCCTTTCTCTTTCCAGTTTGCTAGAGCTTCGTTGGGTTCTGTGACCACCCAGCCTCATGCTCAGAGTGTCCGATCTTCTTGACCCTCTTCCTCCCATCTGGTGGCAAACATGCACTGTGTATCATGGGGTCCCGGGGACCTGGTCAACCCCTTCATTTGGCCCACCAATGGCCTCCTCATCTGTCTGACCACTTAAGTGTCTGTTTTTCATTTTGGCTCCATCATTTCTGATTGGTGGTTGTCAAAACTGCACAGAAAATTCCAGTCTGTCCATTCACTGGGTCTGGATGGTGTTTTCTGTGACTGACCAATACTTCTTCTTGTGAAGTTCAGGGCCAGGATGGCTTGGACGGCAGGCTCTAACAGGGTAGGCTTTCATAGAGCTACTTACAGTGGTTTCTAGATTGCAACTGATAAAAATGTCAGTTTTGCTGTTTTGTTATTGTTCTCAATTGAGATTTCTGTATTAAATCTCACAAAGTGATGCACTGTCTTTCCTGACTCATTCTTCTTCCTGAACCTGAATCATATTTCTGCTCTTCTAACTTGCTAGTTCTCATTATAAATGCTGCATAAAATTCCAGATGTCACTAGGCAAATAAGAATAGAAAAAAATGGAACCACTTCTCATGGCTGGTTACTGCAAATATAAAGCCCTATATACACGACTAGTGCAGGGCCCCTTTGTTCAAAATGTATCCCCACCCTGTTCCTGCTACACAGTCTCATGACTGTCAGTAAGGACGCGGATGCTAGCGTGGTTATCAAATATGGCAGACGCGGATGCTAGCGTGGTTATCAAATATGGCAGACAAATGAAAACCAGTAGTATATTTTTGTACCAGGAATTACACAATGAATCGTCATCATCTAAAATTTTTGTTCCCTGTAAATCTTAATTTCTACTCAAACAAGTTAAGCCCAGTTAAGCAAGCTCCCTGCCTGACATGTGTGCCCCATTTGAGCCAGCTTCATGCATCATGGGGCATGAACCTACTCCCAACTCGTAAACATGAGTAAGTCTTTCAGTGTGACCCTGGCATTATAAAACCAGATGCCCGTGGCCTTAGGAAATGAGTGATTTTGCTGTGTGCCACAATTATATTCAGACAAAGGGGCGAAAAGTTACCCACCGCCTGGAGGGGGGAAGGCATCACAGGTTTATTAAGTTGCTGTTCATTGTGAAGACTTTTGCAATAGAAACATCAAGGCATTAAAAGTACACTATAAATATAGAAAGCATCTTTGTTAATTGTGTTGAACCCTCAGGACTTTACAAAGAACGTTCTTAAAGGGAATGATATATTCCTCTTTGAGGATTTTACGGAAGGCCTTCGTAAACAGTCATGCTATGCTGTATCCCATCATCTGAGGACAGGGGGAAATTCAGAGGCTGAGACTCAGCAAAGGGGCAAAGAGTCAGTGTTTAATAATGGCACAAACCGTCTATGCCATGAGAAGCCGTGGCCAGTTCAGGATTGGTTCCTACTAAGCGGTTAGCTGGCATGACATGTAATATGAATCTCTTTGTACTGAACCGGTACTGAAGTTTCTTGGTAGCGAGGCTGGGGTAATAAATATAAATCGGATCACTCAGTTTCCTGACTTCTAAAGTGTGGTTGACAATGCCTACCTTACAGAGCTGGGGAGAGGAGACAGCAGGGCAGGTATATAAAGCACTGTCACAATGGGGGACACCCAGAAGGCACCCAATAAATGGTCCCTAAGAGTCCTCTTTTCCAAATACATTCTATAGTCAGCAAAGCACATTAATCACTATTACTAAAGTTTATTCCTATAATATTCCTGGGCCTTCGTATCCCACTTTCCTCATCTTATTGGTAAGAAGGAGAGATGGAAGATGCTGATGGAATGCCCCAGTAAAGCAAATGGTAAACAGGTTGGAAAAACCACCCACCTATCCCCAATCCCACGCTCTTAAATTAACAAAAATTTAATTTAGAAAATTCTTTCAAAACAATTAGAATTGAACTGTCCCTGCCAAAATCCAAGGAAAGGGTAAATTAATTGAACCCTTTCTATACTCCCAGTTTTCTCAAAAGTCAAAAGTTTTAGGTGCAGAGATGATAAGCCAGCTGGAACTTGGAGGCCTGGGTACAGAACCCAGTTCTAACCCTGATTAGTTGCGGTAACTAATGGTCTTTTGGCCAGAAGAGGTTGGGGCTTTGCATCTGAGGACTGGGGTTGAGAGCCCAGCTCAGCTACCAATCAGCCAGTGTCTTTGGCCTGATTCTTGGCACTGGGGCGCTGCGCCCCTCTCGGTCTGCGGGAGAATTTGTTACTGATCACAGCACCGTTGCTGGCATAAAGCATGCAGAGAAGCAAGTCTTGAACGCGGTGGTACTAAAAATTACGCGCACAATGATGACAATGATGACCGTATGAGCGTCCTTGTCAGAAAGGAGGCCCTCAGAGGAAGTCTGCTGCCGTGGTCTGAATGTTTGTGTCTCCCCCAAATGTGTATACTGAACCCCCAATCCTCAAGGTGCATGTCATTGGAGATGGGGTCTGTAAGGAAGTAATTAAGGTTAAATGGGTTTACAAGGGTGAACCCACAGGCTTAGGATCTCTTCTGGTCACTGAGGAAAGGCTATGTGAGGACACAGTGAGAAGGTGGCCATTTTTAAGAGAGGAAGAGATTCACCAGAAACTGAATCAGCCAGAACCTTGATCTTGGACTTCAGCCATTAGAACTTTAACAAAAAATGTATCCATCGTTCAAGCCACCCAGTTGTTGGTATTTTGTTATGGCAGCCTGAGCAGACTAATACACCTGCTGATGGACCAGACATGAGTAACCTGCATTTCTTTGGGTCCCAGTTTCTTCTGAATATTGGAAGATTAGAGTAAGTGACGTATAGAGCCCCTTATAGCTCAAACATCCTGTAATTTTGTGATTCATAAGCTAATGGCCACCATCTGCTCTGCTCTCCCCCCAGCTGCACCATCACGCCCCACCCACCCCGACAGGAAATTTCCCCACATTCACCAATTAGTGCTCTAATTCTGTTTGTGCATCTCCACTGCTCTGTGCCCTGGACTCCATTCACTACGGCATCATTCATTAGGGATCAGAGCTTTTGGGGACAGAGAGTCCACCATCATTAGCACTAATTGAAGCTTGGATTCCCAGCCTGCTGCTTTATTCTGGCCTTTTTCAGTTCAGCTTCGGGCGCCCAGCTGACAAAAGGCCCCCTTTCAGCCCAGGCACCTCAGCGGACAAAAGGCCTTAGCCATGTTCCATGAGCCAGGCTGAGTGTGGGCGCGTCCAGGAGGGTCAGGGGAGGCCCCAGCTGCCCTGCGCATGCACCGGGCTTCACGCCTTCCCAGGCTGTCTACACAAAGCTGTGTTTTCCAGGGGAATGCGTGCCCTTTTCCCACTCCCCCTGAACTCACCTGGAAGTTGGGGTTGGGGTTGGGATACGGCAGCCAGGCGGAGCGTGAGTTCTCCTGGTACTTGAAGGGACCATTGAAGGCCTGGGAGATGGCGCTCAGGTTGAAGACGCACACGGCCGAGGCAGCGATGCTGTTCCTGAGGGCAGAAGCAGGGAAGAGAGAGGAGGGGAGGCCGGTCAGAGAGCCCGCGGACCCCTCGCAGAGCAGACACCTTCCCTGAAACCTCAGGAGCACAGCGCCCTAAGTCCCCCCAGGGACAAAGTCAAAGCCTCTGTGGTTTCCTCATGGAAGAACAAACACTTGAGTGCAGAAGCAACACTATTTAGTGGTTAGGACACTTCTAATCCTGCCAGATGGGATTGATTCACTCAGCCACAACAAGAGGACAAAGGGTCGTGAAGGATTGTATGTTCGGCCTTTTAAATTCAGGAGGAACAAGACGCTCTCCTCCAGAGGTGGAGCCTCTCAATGGTCCGGCTGGCTCTGGACCTAATAACTGTCTATCGGGCTCCTTTAGACGCTGGTGGGGCAAACTTAGTTGATTCTCTTTTTTTTTAATCCCCAGAGAGTTGTGTTTGTTTGTAAGCCTTTCAAATATAACCAACTAAAAGCATCTTGCAAAAAGTCCCTGTCAGAGACCCTTCATTTATGTATGTTTAAGTTTAAAAAGCATTTTAAATTCAAAGGGTCAGGGAGAAAAATTTGACACAGCACTGTCATGGGAAAGCTTGAAACCTTAAGTCAGAGTGCAGGCTCTGCAGAGACAGCTGGAAATGAGAGGCTCTCAGGAGTTCAGTGCCCTTTTGCTAACTGTGGAAACAGCAAAACATGGTCTGGTTAAATAAACCTGCCTTTTCGAGCGCAGTTCTGGTTTTTGTTATCTGTGAGCCACCAATTTTAGACACCTGGGCACACAAAGGTAAGACACTCAGAGACTCCACATGGTAGTAAATCCACCATTTCCTGCTGCCCCGCTTATGGCCAAGGAGGCGAGAAACCCACACAACCCTGGGGCAGAATGAGCGAAGAGAGTGATCTTCATCGCTGCTCCCCAGCGCTGAGAGACCTTGACGAATATGCAGAGGCAAACCAAAACTAGGAGCAGAAACACCGGAGAACTTAGCCCCAGTGTGATGTACTCATCCACTGCGGAGACAGGTTACAGCTGGCTGCCTCCCATCATGGTTTTCTTTCAGTTGGGAGCAAGTCTAAGAATGTGGTCATCTGTCCAGAAGGAAAGATCCAGGCTGAGACATGAGAGGGAAGAGAAGTGGGCCATATTGTGGGACTTAAAATGGATGGGACAGAAAGATCTTTTCAAGAGCTGATGGGAATAAGAGAATAAGTTCAAGAGAGAAAGGAAAGATCTAGTGATTCTATCTCTAATATAGATAGATAGATGATGATAGATAGATAGATAGATAGATAGATAGATAGATAGATAGATAGACAGACAGATAGATGGCAATGCTATATACTGGGTGATGTCTAATATGATGGGCGCTTACAACACTATGGTCCGGAGTAGTCTGAAACTTATTTTTGTGAGTGTCTAAATTGACCACTTACCATTGGAATGGTCTAGATTCTTCTATAACTTTTTAAATTGTTCATCTTTGCCCAGAGCCAGAGGAATGAACAGCTAAGTAAGCCCAACTCCCATTGTGTGTAAAATTGATGTCAAGTCAGCAACCGAACATTCATCTTGTGCAGCCAACGTGATTTCTTAAACCAGGTTTTGGAAAGCAAATCAACTTCAGAAACTATAAATTGATTTTTTTTTTTTAAAGAAATGTATCAAGGAGGGAAAATAAGCTCTGGGGTTGGAAACCAGATTTACAAGGAAGGTGGTCATGGCGGGGTGGGGTTGGATGGGGAGCCATCCATTTCAGCCTTCTTCTAACTTCATGTCAGAAAGAGGACTCTTCACGTCATCATTGTGATTATCGAGTGACCCTTAACACTTAAGCTCAGCAGGGGAGAGGACAGAGGGAAAATGTAACAGGGAAGGAAGGAGAAGACAAAGTGATTCTCCAGCAATCCCTGGGTAGGCTTCCTCTATTCTCCCGAGACCGTGAGGTGTCCCGGGATGGCAGGCTGCTCTAGATGCCGAAGCCAGATGATCCCAGAGAAGCCTGGATGGCTGGCCATCCTACATGCTTAATCAGCACTTTCAACCTGCCCTGATTTCATTTCTCTCCACAGGGTTAAGTTGGCAGATTAGAGATTCAAAGATGGTCCAAAGCAGAGCCCACACTAGACTACCGTTACCCCTGACGAAAGGTATTCCAGAGTCTGAATATGAAAAGGTGATCTGTCAGCCCTGAAGCGGGTTGTGAACCACTGAATCTTTCAACACACACCAGTGAAGAATGGGAAATAGGTGTGGGTCATGCTACACTCCACCAGAGTAAGAGTGAGTGAAAGACCAGGAAAGATCACGTGCTTTCCCTTATCCAAAATTTATCAGTTCCAGAGCTAGGAGCATCTCCTCCCCACAAGAGAAAAAAAAGATGTTATAGTTTTTTTTTTCAAGCATATTTTTGAAGCACAATCATCATTTTAGCAAAGCCTGCCCATGTTAGCCATCTCCTGGGACAATGGTTGAAAATGCAGCTACGGCAAAGTGAGAATGTGCACTTCACTCATGGGCAGAGGTGCGGGCACGAGTTATACCATCTCAAAGATCAGACTCAGACAACGCTGCCTTCATTATGCACAAATGCATAACTTGCATACAGAAAAAAGATACATCTACTATGTACCAGCATTTCAGAGAGTGTCCAGAACACACTGGCGAATCAGAAAGGAGAAAATTACAGTCGAATAACTTAATGCTACAATTACCTAAGAGTAGATTGAAACTTTTTTGCTTCACTTTATTTCCCTAATACCAGCCTTTGCATAATATGTAATTCATACTCAAACATTCATTTGGCCGTTAGCCCAGCAAAATAAGAAAGATTTCCCTTAAAGCCATTTTCCAACCTCAAAGGTTGAAGAACAGTAGACTCACGTGCAATGGAGGAAGGAGCAGGGAAAGAATTTTTTCCAGTTACTTACACATTGGTGGTAAAGATGCCATAGATCAGATCCAGCTCGGGCAGAAAGAAAGTGCTCTGCAGTTCATTGTAGTAAAAGGGGACCTCCCCGGGCCGGGAGCAGTTCAGGCGAGCCTTCATGAACGTGGTCCATGTGTCCTCCAGCAAGAACCGCCCCCCGATGTCATTCTTACAGACCCGGGCAGCTCTGGAGAACACGGTTTTCCCACAGTCATGCTCCACGGCATTTTCTCGGAAAAAGAAGTAGGTGAAATTTCCAATGTCATAAGATGACACGAAGTTTGGTTCTGGAGACAAGAGGGAAGAATAAAAGTGTGAACACTCTTATGGGATCTCTTTGCATCTTACCTCCTCAGTAGTTTCCCCAAGGAGACACGGTTTTGTGCAGACAATGCTTGCCTCCTAATGGATGAATGGGACCTGGGCTAAGGTGACCTGGACTAAGGACAAAACTCTGTACACAGGTTCTCAGCGACAAGGAATCGCCCACGTGATTCCACATGTCAGCGTCCTGGATTAACACAGCACCCAAGTCACAGGACATTCATGCCATCAAAAATGGGCAGCAATGTTTGCAATAGACTTTTAAAGCAACGTATAGTAGTTCATTTGTGTATCTGTGCATGCCCTTCAGAAAGAGTGAGAGAGGGGCACCTGGCGGGCTCAGTAGGTTGAGTGTCTGACTTTGGCTCAGGTTATGATCTCACAGTTGCTGGGATCGAGCCTCATATTGGGCTCTGTGCTGACAGCTCAGAGCCTGGAGCCTGCTTTGGATTCTGTGTCTCCCTCTGCTCTCTCTGCCCCTCCCCTACTTGTGCACACTTTCTCTCGCTCTCTCTCTCTCAAAAATAAATAAACATTTTAAAAAATAAAGAGTGGGAGAAAATGAGATAAAATATGCAATGTGAATCAAAGTATAGGAACCTGGTACCATGTTTGTGTACAAGACAACAGAAGTCTTTGATCTTACTTGTATACCTGAGTCTGACTGACATAATTTATGTGCTTTTTTTGCAACGACTTTAAGATGGTTTTCATTTGTGAAAACTGAAATAAAAACAGAAACTATCAGCTTAGTGTCTTGAGTTAGCTTTAGCAATCACATGGTTACTATGGTGACCATGTAACCGTGAGGATCGATTCTTATTTTCTTATTTCTGGGTTGCTGAGGAATCCATGTAGAAGAAGGGACCTTGTTGAGATGGGGTCATTGCCTTCCAGCTTCCTGGTCTCAGAATTAACTTAAAAATAGGGATTTAGAAAGGATAAAATTAGGGCAAAACCTTTACTCAACCACCAAGCTTGCTGAGTTTAAGAATTCTATAGTTTGTCAACTGACTTTCATATATACCATTCATAGTGTTATGTTCATAGCTATTTGTATGAACCCATTGATGATAGAAATGATACCCTTTTGCATGATACACCCTAACATTTAACGTTATAAAAATTCAAATAACCAGGTTTGATTCTGACTCTTCCCTCTATTGCTAAGAGCTTTCTATTCAATTAGCCAATGTCTCGATTGTATAGTGCCATTAAGATAATACGGCAATAAACGTTTGTGTTCAAACTAAATGGAAAGATCCACACAACAAGCATATCCACAAGGACATATTTCAGGGACAATTAGTTTGGGGAGGGGGCAATTCAATTGGCGTTAGACTTTGCCAGATCCAATTAGACTGTGTCAGCAGACCTGTTACTGGCACAAGAAGTATGTTTGGCTACAAGTCAACTGTTACTGTTAAGAGTAAGACATACAACCAGCTCACCTCAGATGTGAAATGTAGACACTGATCGAGGGGAGACTTTGACACCCTACCATTCTGTCCAGAAAACCGATGCCAGTTTTCAATTAACATAGATATTATTAGACATCACCACAGAATGTCTCATTGATTTCAACTGTACACTGCAAAGCTGTAACAATATTCTAAGTTGTGTAAGTTGTACATGCAATGTGTTCTCCTCCTCAGTTCATGATATTAATTGATTTAAGCACATCAAGTAATAAAGAATTCAAAAAGAACTGATTTTAGTTTATAAACTGTCAAACATGCTATTATGTTACTTCTGCTTTAACCGGAAATAGGTATAAAGAAAATT
Organism: Suricata suricatta; assembly: GCF_006229205.1. NCBI lineage: Eukaryota > Metazoa > Chordata > Mammalia > Carnivora > Herpestidae > Suricata > Suricata suricatta. The sequence continues at coordinate 141,273,442 of NC_043705.1, read as the reverse complement.
AGATTGCATTAAAATGTAGGAGATGGAAGTCAGATATACTGTCTGTAGGGTATGTTTTAATACCGGAGAGAGATGCTCACAAAAACAGGAGGTTACCCATCTCTGACTTGTGTTTTGGGAACACAAAATACTGGGGAAACTTTTGAATCTGTGTTCACCGAGCCTCCAAAAGGGAATTACTCATTGAAGAAGACCCCAAACACAAAGATAAGGAACATGTGCAAAACTGTATTTGGTAAGAAAATATTCACCTGTGTGTTTAAATCAAAAGAGAAGACTAAATCGTTTCAGAATATGGCCTGCACCCAGGCGCTACAACCAGACTGTAGAGTTTGCTCGTTGTACTAAAGACAAAAAACATCATCATCATCACTATCATCATCATCAACAACCAGGACCACATAGCTTATCTAAAATGGAGTAAACAGGGGCTCTTAGGTGGCTCAGTCAGTTAAACATCTGACTCAGGTCACGATCTCACACTGCTTGAGTTCAAGCCCTGCTTCAGGCTCTATGCTGACAGTACAGAGCCTGCTTGGGATTCTCACTCTCCCTCTCCCTCTGCCCCTACCCTGCTCATGCTTCATCTCTCTCTCTCTCTCTCTCTCTCTCTCTCTCTCTCTCTCTCTCTCTCTCTCAAGATAAATAAACTTTAAAAAATAAAAAATAAGTAAAATGTAGAAAATAAAGAAAGAAGGTAGAAGACTGTGTGTCTGTGTGTCTAGTCTAGGGCTATGGTTACCAATACACATGGATGAGGTATGGGCAGAGTCCACAGGATTTATCAAAACACCCCCACGGAGACCTACTCCTGCTACTAATGTGGGGACAAACAGCATGGAAACCAGAGTTAATGTCCCTAGGAAGCCTTGAGCAAGAAAATGGGAAGATAAAGGTAAAATGATTTATCATGGTTTTTTCCAGCCAGGGTTGAGTCTAATTCTAAAAATACCTACCGAGTTCTAATGCTCCCGTGCCGGGCTCTACGCTCAGTTCTTCATATTCATATGGTCATTAAACTCACAAAACCCAGAGAGGTAGGTGCTGTGTTATTAGTTATTGATAAACTTCCCAAGTTCACACAACTAGCAATGGGCATGGAGGGAGGGGGCTATGTCCTGAATCTGGACAGTATGGCCACAGAGCGTAGGCACTGATCATTGAAAACAGACAAAAACAAACACAACGGGCTATAAAAGAATAATTGATTCTGTGTTAACCATATTCAAGAATAAAAGTTAACATTCCAGACAAAGCTTTAGAAACCAAAGTGGGGGTAAGTCTACTCAGAAAGACAAAGGCCAGGCAAAATTTACCCAGCAGCTCTCAGGACATCAGGAGTGACACAGAGAAGAAAAAGCAGGAGAAAGGAGCCAATGGTCCAAGGGCTTATTAAGCAAGATTATTGCTGGGAAGTGTTTGCCCAGCTCCAGAGATATTTCAGATAGCTCCTGCCACAGCCCCAGAGAGCCCAGGAGCGACTGTGAGGGCGTCTACCCCATGTTCACTGTCAGCCCCACTGGACCACCTCACTCAGATTTCTCTAGAAGGGGAATACTGGGTAACACCATGCACACTGGCCCACGGCCTCCTCTTTCCATAGAGAACCTCCAATATCCCTCCAAACCACCCTGAAACAATTCCACAATAGGGTGACAAAGCACATATTTCCGCTGAGAAAATGGAGAAGAATTTGTGTTTAGTGCGTGGTGGATGCTGTTCTCTAACCCACCACAAACTGCAGGTCAATTTCATCAGGGAGCTAAGTCACATTTGGAAACACATCCTGTGGTCCTGCTGTGGTCCTTTGGGATACTGATGGGTCCCTGACTGTGTGACCTGCTGTAAAATCAGGAAGCTCCATTTCCTGGAAAGAGGAGCCTTTTGAAACTCAGCCAGCATCCTGTTCCTTTTCCAAAGACAATAAAAAAAATGGGGATAATTGTTAGACAGACAGCCAAACATTGCTTTCATTTGGAGATGTAAATCTGGAGGTAGGGGATGTTTGAATCTCACCAGGCACTACAATAAGATGCATATTGTTTCCTTCCCATTATTTAAGTTCTGTCTCTTGTTAAAATGCAATTCACCACAAACTAGTAATCTGTCACTCCTGAGTGTACTGAACAAGTCATAAATCAGGCACTGCCTTCTTGTCTATAATGAATGTGAGTGCGTGAAAGAGAGATCTGAGTCGTCCTTTATTCTTCATTGTCATTAGAGCTATACATGAAGAGTAGGCATGCTGCTAGTTCAGAAAAAAAAACAGAGCTGAGTAGATGTCAGCTTACTATAAATATATGCATGGAGAAGCTGTTTTCTCCCATGTTTGTAAAACATATTGGGTTACAGATTACAGAGTATTTTACAAAATATGCCACGTCATGAGCAGGGATATGTTTCATGATATCAGAACTCTTATTTTCTACATTTACTTATTAGTAGCCATGCGGATAGGGGTAAGAGCAGAGACTCATAATCAAATACATGTGAGTAATGAGAAGAACAAAAGTGTCAACACTTTTGGGAAGATTTGGGCCATGTAAAATCAAATGCTGAACGTCAACATGGACCCTTCCTTTCTATATTCTTTCTATTGCAACATCTATGTGTTGCCTCATGTTCAAGAGTGACCAGATCACCGGTAGGCTCCTCATACAGAAATATCTGTCCCCATTGACAAGAATGGATGTGGAAGAAAGAAAGGAATTCTGATTTTCCAACTTTACAAAAATCTTACTAGAATCACAATCTATCAGAAATCCTTTCTAAACCAAAGGCCACTTTGCAATGCACTTGCCCAAGGAAGACTAGACAATGCCTGGGTAAGGGGCCCCTGTGGGTTGTGACTCTGCCCATCCCAGATTGAAACTCTGGGTGGGACCGTGGACATCTGGAATGCTCTTTCATCTTGGATGACAATCCAGGGCCCAAAAAACCTGCTTTGCTGTAAGGATTAAAGAGACTGTTAAGCAGCAGGATCTCGATAAATGATGCCTATAAAGATTATTTCATCATTTACTCTTGATTTCTCTCTTAATAATTTATATTTAGTAGAATCTCACCTAATGATAATGAATTGCCAAACACGGAAATGCTAAGCTTAAAGGTGATCAAAATGCAGGACACTTAAAGCCATGCCAAATTTTTTAAATGGCAAGCTATTCCACAAAAAGAAAAGGAATTAATGGGAACAAACTTTAGACATGACACAGTGAGCCAGATACTTTTTAATTCCCTAATTTTGGGGGGTCAGCCACGACCCAAATCATTTCCATATATATCCTTGGATTCTATACAATTTCTTCTCATGCACATCTTCCCTTGTTCCAGCTACAGCGTATTCCAGAACAAACTAATTTCATCTAGGTATTTACTGGGCTTGGATAATTAGTTTAATCTAATTACAATGTGGTTTAAAAGCCACTGATGTACTAAAGCTATCCTAAGTACAATGTGGTTTAAAAGCCACTGATGTACTAAAGCTATCCTAAGATTCCCAGTACAAGATAAACAAACAGATGGGCAGACAATACATGTCTGTGTGCCTATATGTGTGTATGTGCATCCCACATATACATATATACATATAGTATGGAGGCACATGTATATATGGCTCAATACTTCCACCTACTGGCTGTGTGAACCTAGTCACGTTATCTAACAGCACCCATTCTGTTTCCTCCGTTTTAGAAAGGTGCTAACAATACCCAATATCTATCACTGGGGGGATCAAAGGCAACGCATGTCAAGTGCCTGGCACCTAATTGTTACTCATCAAAATATAGGTCACATTAGCATATGTAAATCAAAATATAATAAGAAATATATATGTACCTACAAAATACGTAAATTATTATTAATACACATATTGGTAAACATATCATCAGTATATATTGAATAAGCTGGATCATAAACTTTGCATTCTGGATATCAAATTAAGGTCTCTGTTCCCCTCAGCAGATTTGGAACCAAGCATGATGGAGGTGCCACAGACAGAGCCCTGAATGCCAGCCAGAACACCCCTCCAACATCAGGCACTTGCAACCCACTGTGGGGACTGTGCTGGGCACTGCGTGCATATATGTAAACTGACAGATATGGCCCATGCCCCTGAGGACAGGGTGAAGAAACAATCAGACCAACAAGTAATCACAAGGATGGCAAGAACAATGGGGGTGAATTCAAGAATCAGAAAGGAGAGGATCAGGGAACAGGCAGATGAAAAGCTGGGAGGGGCCACCAGGCCAAGAGCCAGAGAGACAGCACCTGAGAGAAGACCCTCAGAGAGGCCAGGACTGGAAGGGACTCATGTTGGGATGAAGGAATCAGCAGGAGAGGACAAGGGCCTGGACAGCAACCAAGAGGGGAGTTTGGATTTCAACTGCCACTGGACAGGCACCGAGGAGTTTTAAAGGGAAGTGTATGTCCCACATTCCTGTGGGTGTGGTGGTGGCAGTGTGTCCTAAGTGGTCACTGAGAAAAGTGAGCCTTGGATCCCCAGGTCCTACACTCACTGAGCACCTGGCAGAAGGAAAAGCATCGCTGAAAACTAGAAACATGGTTCCATCCAACTTGATTCCTTGTTCCTTCAAGGGGACTATGACCTGCTGCAAATGTGTTACTTCCGTGGATTTGCAGAGCCACCCAACGGTGACCAGGACCACACAGACCTGTGCCCTCTCTCCCTGAGGGAGATCTGCTGCCTCCACGTTAGCACGCACCCCACCAGCCCAGGTCTCTCCCCGGAAGTCTCCCTCCACATCTGCAGGGGCTTCCTTAACTGGCTCTTGTCTCCATGTTCTCGCCCTGGTCTGTGCTTCTCCCTCACTCCGTTCCAAGCACGAAGCCTCAGCAGCCCTTCTAGAAGTGTCTGCCACATCACACGTTCCTAGGCTAAAACCGTTCAGATGGATTGCACAAATATCTATTTCCAAACACGTCTGAAGCAGAAAGTTTCAATTTACCATGTTCATTTTCTCCTGATTAGAGTCAAAGCAGTGGTTCACTTCTTTTAGGAATGAATTGTTTACCTTGAAGAATCATAAATCAAAAATTAGGAATTTTTAGAAACTGGGATAGTAACTGTAATTCAAAGATCTTTGGGGCACTTGGGTGGTTCAGTCTGTTGAATGCCCCACTTTGGCTCAGGTCATGATTTCACAGTTCATGGAGTCAAGCCTCGTGTTGGGCTCTGTACTGACAGCTCAGAGCCTGGAGCCTGCTTTAGATTCTGTGTCTCCCTCTCTCTCTGTCCCTCTCCTACTTGTGCTCTGTCTCTCTGTCTCAAAAATAAATAAACCAAAAGAAAATATAAAAAAAATCACATATACTTGTATGATGGTGTGGTCTTTGTCTCCTGAGCAGACCTGGGCCAGGGCAGGCCGGAAACCCAGAGCACAGAGTGAACTACCCAATGCAGAGCAGTGGATGATAAAATCGTGAGAAGCCGCTGAGTGCATACAGAGAGTTTAACAGTATAATAGGGAGACAGATTTGCTGGGGATCTTATAAAGAGGATGACAAGGTGACTTATGAGCCAAACGGAGGCACTTTTGAGAGAGACAGGGAGTGATGTTATAATCATGCCAGGGTGGCAGGAGTGACCCAAGACTGTGGCAAGGAAACTGCTCATGATCTCAAGACAATACATGGAACCATCTTCCTGCCTGGTTATGTAAGTACAAGAAATTGTCCATGCAAGATACTGCATTCTCTACAATGGGACGAAATTTCCCTGTGTGGATTTGTGTTTTGTTTGATGCTGGCCTCCATACGACTTAGTGTACACATTTGGTGCCTTTCGCCAAATCATACCTGGGCTGGGGAAAGAAGGGCTTGTCCAACCATTCCCTCCTGAAAAGTGTAGACTGAAAAGTCCAAATGACTGACTGGCAAGTGCAGAGCTGTCATCCCAACACAGAAGGGGTTCTGTGCTCCTCAACATTCAGGAATTTGACACAGAGACCGAGCAGAGCATAACACCGCTTACAACAGCATTGTAAGAACAGGTTCCTTTGCGTCACTTGACAAATTTTTGTGCCCATAGAAGATTGTTATAAAATGTGTCACAGGCTTTTCTGCTTGAAGTTAATAATCCCCGTTCATCCCATCTCCTTTTGTAAGTTTTCAGCAATAAGGAAACCCTCCCAATCTTCTCTAGAGTCCTCCTATCTCTTTTCTGTGCATAAGAATGTGGACCTCAAGAGAGACAGGAAGGCAGGTTATGACGTCCGTGGTTTCTAGGATGCAGATTAAACGTGGAGGGTGGAGGATGTCAGCTCTGGTGTGGGTCTGTGTTCAAACCCTGGCTCATGGACACCTCAACTGAGTGGCTCCGGTTCAGGGAGCTAGTCCCTCTAATCCCAGCCTTATCGTCTGTAAAATAAAAATGTCTCCCTTGGAGGATCGTGTGGAGTAATTACACAGGGCACATCTGCGGAGTCTCCCATCTACGTGACAGTTACAAAGAATCGCTGTAACCCTATGAAGACAATCAACCCTATGTGTTCACCACAATGTTTCCAATATACCCGCATCCCACACAAGATGGACAATCTGCCTGACATCTCACCAATTAGAAAAGACGGCTCACTGGGGCAGCTGGGAGGTTCAGTCAGTTAAGCGTCAAGCTTTGGCTCAGGTCACAATCTCACAGTTCGTGGGTTCGAGCCCCACGTCGGGCTCTGTGCTGACATCTAGCTCAGAGCCTGGAGCCTGCTTCAGATTCTGTGTCTCCCTCTCTCTCTGACCCTCCTCTGCTCACACTGTGTCTCTCTGTCTCTCAAAAATAAATAAAAACCATAAAAAATGTTTAAAAAAAAAAGAAAGAAAAGGCAGTTCATCACGCTGGGTCACATGTCACCCGACAACCCATGTGCGCCCAGCCCACGACTCATCATCCTCTAGCAGCTGAAATTGCATGCGTTAGATGACAGGCATCAGCCGGGCAGCTGCAGTACTGAAGGGATCCCACCGTTCACAATGACACCCCTTTGAGGCATCTTCCCAGATGCTTATTTAATATAAGACTAGACTCTGGACTATACAATTGTGACTTCTGTTCTTGTTTTACTGAGCTTCCTTTCTTTGATAAAGACTTTTCTGGGGCACCTGGGTAGCTCAGTCGGTTAAGCGTCCAACTTTAGCTCAGGTCATGATCTTGCAGCTTGAGTTCAAGCCTTGCGTCAGGCTCTGTGCTGACAGCTCAAAGCCTGGAGCCTGCTTCAGGGTCTGGGTCTCCCTCTCTCTCTGCTCCTTCCCTGCTTGTGCTCTGTCTCTGTGTATCTCTCAAAAATGAATAAACCTTAAAAAAATAATAACAAAAATACTTGACTTTCCCTGCACAATGGTACATCATTCCTATGCTCCACTTGTCTTGATTTTGCTTGCTCTGTGAATGCTGCTTCCATTTATGAATTTCCTGCTCAGGCAAATGTCATCCATCCAGGGAGCCCCTAGAGCAGATGATTCACACCCTCAGGGACTGTGCTGTGTAGACTCTGCCAAAAGTGAGCTCACTGTCCCCAGGACGAGCCCCAAAGAGCCACTCTGGCCTGGCCAGGCCTGGCTCTCTGAGAGCAAAGCCCTGAGCAGCTCCACCAGGCAGCTGTCTTCATGGTTAGGAGAAACAATTTCTCCTTGAATTAAGCACAGAGGGGATTTTCTCCCTCCAAGTAAATTATCTTTAATCATTAGGAGATTAATCATTGTATTTTAAAGACCTCAAACAGTCTATTTAATGGTGGAGAACATTATCAAGGTACTGTTTTGAACCAGGAGAAGTTGAGGTTGTTACAAAAAGAGTTTTCTTGGCTAGAAACAGACCTCCTAGGAGATGACACTGTTAGGATGGGAAGGCCTGTGATGCCAGGCCCGTCGGCCTCCACACAAGGTCATGGCTGGAATCTGCAGAAATAGAAGGAGATGTGCAGGTCTCATCTGGGCAATCCCGCGGATGGGCAGGCGCCTCCCCAGAGAAGGACAACGTGAAAGGCGCCGGATGCTAATAAGATACGTCTACGTAGATGTCCGTGCTGACTTACTGAGGCTTACTTATTTACTTGTTTGTTTGTTTTTATGAGAAAAAGAGTGCATGGGGGAGGGGCAGAGTGAGAGGGAGAGAGCGAACCCCAAGCAGGCTCCCTACTGTCATTGCAAAGCTCAACCTGGGACTTGATCCCAATAGCCTGGGATCATGACCTGAGCCAAAACCAAGAGTCTGATATTCAACCCACTGAGGCACCCAGGTGCTCCAAGGCTGATGAATTAGTTTTTCCAAGTTCCTATCAAGTTTCTTTTTTCTACATGAAAGCATATAGTTCCCTCAGAATCCACAAACTCAATTTGCATGCTATTAATCTGGAAATGTCATTTCCCCCTTTTTCATAGATTTACTGTTTCCCCCAAATTGATTGCCAATTTATTGAAGGCAAGTTTTACAGCTTCTCCATTTTAGTCATTGACCATTAAACATTTACTATCCTTCCTTACACTAATCATTTAATAAGCATTATTAACAATTAGTATTTTAATGCATCAAGGCTGTTAAGGTCTCTCTCTAATCACACAAATTTGTTTTAAGAGTGATTTTGGCACAGGGGATAAAACTGATGTTGAAACATACATTCATTACCACACACATAACTCAATGCTTCAAATTCCCCGCCATCCAATCAATCACATTGCCTTTGATAGCTTACTGAATGAATAAGGGTTGAAAATCAGTGTCTAAATGAGAAACAAAGGGAGAGTTTTCCAAATATTTGGAACTGAATCAGTTTCAAACATAAAAATCTATTTTTTAAATTTGGGGTTACGAGTCATATGACCTGTTCCCACTGTTTAACAACACCATTCATATTTCTACGATTTATGAAATGTGCTTCTCTCCCAATCAGTCAAAAATACTAATAGGGCATCAACTGTTTCAAGTATGAAGTGAGACCCCCAGCACTCACAGACGGCTCCTGTATCACCCCTGCCCTGGAGGAGTCCATACACTTGGGGGCGGGGGAAACACAGAAGCAAACTACTCATCTATAATTGATTTACGTAAAAAAATACTTATGGGTGTCAGGGCACCCAGGTGGCTCAGTAAGTTGAGAGTCTGGATTTTGGCTCAGGTCATGATCTCACTGTCATGGGTTGTGAGATCGAACCTGCATCAGGCTCGGTGTGAGCATGAAGGCTGCTAAAGACTCTCTCTCCCTCTCTGACCTTCCCCTGCTCTCTCTTTCTGTCTTTCTCTGTCTCTCTCTCCGTGTCAAAAGAAAAAAAATATATATGGTGTTTACTATGTGTCCAGCACTGTTGAAAGCATGTGGGGCACATCAGTGAACAAAACGTATTAGCCAGCCATTGGGGAACTTCCATTCTAGGGGAGGAAGGAGGCAAGCACTAAAAGGCATAAGTTAAGGATAAAAGCTGATCATGGTAAGGGGGACAAAGCAACCAAGATGGGAGAGAGTGTCACCTCAAATAAGGTGACTAGGGGGACTTCCCACTGAGAAGCCCCATCTGAGCAAAGACTGGAAGGCAGTTGGCCGGGTGGGGAAGGGCATTCTAAATAGAACAGGAGCCAGCAAACTAGTCTTTGGCCAATCCTACCCACTAGCTTTATATAAAGTTTTCTGAGCACACAGCCACCTACAATTAGGTAAGCCCTGACAATGGCTTCAATGAGGGCACAATTGAAAAGCTCCAATGGGCACTGGATGTTATATGGAAACCAACTTGACAATAAACTATAAAAGGGGGAAAAAAAAGAAAAGCTCTAATGGGGACGAAGTTGACTGCAAAACTTAAGATGTTTATTTTCTAGCTCTTCTCAGATCTCGAGGAGAGAGCAAAGAGTCAGTGGCCCTTTGTAACATTTAATAGGCCAAAATAGATGGAGTAAGGGGTGGGAAGGAGTGAGGACACAGAGCAAACAGGAGGTCACGGGTAGGGCTTTGGCTTTCTCTGCAGGTGGAATGGGGACCTTGCAGGTTCCCGGCAGGAGAATGACCAAGAGCTCCAGCACTGCCAAACAAACACAGTCATGTGAAATGTAAAGGGATGGGAGATTCAACAGAACCTCTGACAAGATGTGGAGCTCAAACTCATGAGCCAGGAGATCATGACTCGAGAGCTGAAGTCAGATACTTAACTGAATGAGCCACCCAGGTACACAACATTTGAGCATTTCATGATCAGGGCACTGTTAGAGGTTGAATAGTATCCACCTTCTCCACCCCGCCATAAAAAAGATATGTTGAAGTCCCAACCTTCAGTACCTATAAATGTGATCTTATTTGGAAATAGAGTCATGACATACAGGATTTGTCAAGATGAGGTCATATTGGAGTATGGCAGGCTCCTAATCCAATATTACCAGTTTCTATGTGAAGATGACCAAGGGAAGACATAAAGACACACAGAGACCATACCATGTGAACACAGAGGCAAAGTCTAGAGTGATGGAATCACAATCCAAGGACTACTTGGGGCCACCAGAGCGGGAAGAGGCAAAGAGTGGTCTCCTCCTGGAGTCTTTGAAGACCACTGAGTTTTCCCAATATGAAGTACCTAAACGAATTATGGAAAGGGCCACCTCTGCGTGTGGGCAAGTTGTCCTATGCACAAATTGATCCACTGAACCGAATCTGAACACATAAATCGTGCCGACTGTAGTTAATAGGTACTGTCCTCCAGACTTCTACTGAGACCCTTCTCTAATTCTTCAAACAAAAATGTCGCCCCAGCTGAAGAGTGTCCAAAACAAAGAAGTGAGCTCTGGTTATCATCACATATGAGCAGCTGTTAGCTGAGTGACAGCCTGAGATGAGTTTACTTCTGTGAATGAGTGTAAGCAAACCACACCTTCGGTCAAGAGGCCCTGGGATCTCCTCTCCCCGAAGTGAAAGCTTGGATGTGGGGGGGAGCTGCCTGCCACCCCCATGAGACAGGCTTGTCCCTCCTCAGGGGGCAGGTTGCGGTCCGTGCATTCTTCACTGAGCACACCAGCTCTGGGGTTCCCAGCACACCCACTCCACTCTAGCAAAGGTAAACCCAAAGCTCTGCTCTCCATGTGTCCACTCCGTGCCTTGGTTCTCAATCAGCTGAAAACCATGGAGAAGAATATAAGAGCCTCACTGAACGAGTGCCTAACATCACAACAGGAAATGAGACCCTCATAACACGCGCAGCAACGATTTAGACCGAAGAAAGAAAATCCCTCCAGAACACAGCAGAAAAGAATTGAGACAAGGGTGTCTGGTCAAGATGGAAGGAGAAGATGGGATGCAAAGTATGGATTCCAGGCAGGTCAATGAAGATAGATGTCCCTGTATCCAGGCTCAGTGGGGGTACAGACGCAGAAATACGTGGGACTAACGGCCAGAATCTAACCTGGATAGAAAGTCAGTCAGAGCGGAAAACCAGGGCCAACCAGGAGTAGAAACAACACCTAGGGGTTCAGTAGAAGAAGGCAGGGCCCCAACAGGAGAAGGAAGAAATACTCAATATGCAGGAACTCTCTGCTCTCTGCCCCAAGAGTGGATACCTTCCTTGGTTGGTGGGGGTGGGTGGAGCTGAGAGCAGCAGACCATTTGTTGCCATGGGAACTAAGAGGCTAAGGTGGGCCGAGGAATAGCTCCACCATGTTGACCTTGGACTTGTTTTCCATTGCTGCAGTTGTTGGATTATACGCTATATATACACCAGCACATTTGAGGAGTCCAAAGCAATACTCGGTATGTTTGACAAATAAGGACAGCAAGCCCACAGTGACAGGGGTTAACAGTTTGGTCCCCCACTGCCCTTCTCAAGTCACCTGACTTTCAGACAGAAAGGGTTCTGCCCAGACATCAACAGAATCTGACCATCTGATCAGCCAGTGGGTATCTGAGTCACATGCAAAGGGAACAGTCGGTGTTTATAACTCATGCCATGACCTGAATTATGTTTCCAGAATATTTTTTGGGGAAAAAAACAGTAAATGGTATTCCTGATTACTTTTTACTTTGCTTTGGACAAACCCTAATTACAATGCCTTTCGGAGTGCGGGGCAGGTAATTTTGATTTTTCACTGGAAACATTGCTTGGCCAGCAAAAACCGACAAATGAATAGAAAGAGGAACTTGAAGCCCCCCAAATGAAAGCTTCAGGGCCTGAAGGGGACTGAAACCTGTTCAACAGAAATAATGTTAATGAGGAAAAGCTAGTTGTAGCTTCGGTTTAGGAAGACAACTCACATTGCCCTTTGGAAGCACACAGAGTCATTCAAATTACTGGATACAGTTGATGAGGACATTCTCTTTCCTACAAGGGAGTTCTTTAAAGGCAAACTGATGGTTGGTTTGACTACATTATTTGGAAAAATGTTTGTGTCCTGTCTGTATACATAGACACATAAATACGCATAAATCATGAGCCTAAGCCTGTGATTCTCAACCACAGAATCACCGTGCGAAGAAAGATTTGGAAACATCTGGAATCATTTTTTCTCGTCCTAATGAGGTGGGGGGGGATGCTATTGCACCTGGTGGGTTTGATTAGGGATACTGCTAAGCACCTTATGATAATCAGGGCAGCCTCCTGCCACACACACACATTGAAGAATTATCTGTTCCAAAATGTCAATAGTGCAGAGGCTGAGAAATTCTGGTCTCCATAATTAGCTTGTACTTGACAAAAGGCCAGTAAATCTTCATAGAACTTGAAAGCTTAAAATAATAAATATTATACCTGTAATCTCAAGATTGCATCTTTGTGCAAACTGTGAAATAAAAGGATTAGAGGTGGTGCACGGATCTATCCATAACATGGTATGGGGGTGGGAGGTCACATTCACACATGAACACACACATACAGAGGGCTGAATTTCAGCTGGCACATGTCAGAACATGGTACAAATGTTGACGGATGGCACCACCTTCTCTCTGCTTAGTGAGGAAGTGACCAAGTTCTAGTTTAGGATTAAAAGGACATCTTCTAGGGTCTTCTAGGGGTTTCAGTTTTGTAAAAACAAAACAAAACAAAACAAAACAAAAATCAGACACAAGGAATACAGCCTTTTCTTTTCCTGGATCCCATCATATCCAGATGCAGAGCTGAAAGCAGATATGTCTCTTACACTGTGTCTGGAAATTTGTTAAAATGCTAGTAACTTCCCTCTTTTAGATGTATGATAAGAAGTTAAGAAAGAATGCATATAAACCTACAGATATCTCTGCTACAACATCAAACTTCCTGAACATCAACCAATAACATAAAAAGCAGCGTAAGGTCCATGAAGAGACATGTCCACATTAGCCCTGTTTTTCTGGTCCCCAGTGGTGACGTTCTACCGCTGCAGAGCCACATACAATGCCCTTCGACACAGACATACAAAAGAAGTTACACTTGGATTTCATTAGAAAATGAAGAAACTGGGTGCCTGGGTGGTAGAGTCTGTTGGGCTGATTTTGATTTTGGCTCAGGTCATGATCTCACAGTTCATGAGATCAAGATTCACATCAGGCTCTGTGCTGACAGTACATGGAGCCTGTTGGAATTCATTCTCTCTCTCCCTCGCTCTCGAACCCTCCCTCACTTCCCCACATGATCTTTCTCTCCCTCTCAAAACAAATAAATAAACATTTAAAAAGAAAATGAAGAAATTGTTTGTCTTTAGAAGCTGTGACAGTTTGTGTTTGAAGCACCAAGCAAGGCGGGGACAGCAGTGACCACGGGACTCACCATTGAGCCACTTGGAGTTGTACTGCGCTGTGCGGAGAGGGGGTAGGATGCCCAGACTTCGGTAAATGGCAGGATCCCGCCCGGGAAAATCCATGGCTGTAGCGGCGTAGAGCTCCCCGCCGGCCGTGAGAAGAGCCGTGGAATTGTGCTGGGGGCTGTAGGGACAGCGGGCCATGCCACTAATCTGATCGTGGATCTCCGTCAGGTTGCTCAGCTATGGGTGAGGGCGAGACAGAGGAAACCAATTATCCCTCGTGAAAGTCCAATAACAGTGTTAATGGATCCTGTCTGCCTGAACTGCACACAAGGCACGGTGCACTACACTCTCTGGGGCGCAGGATAAGACACGGCAAATGTTCACACTCGGGCACTGATGGGAGCACTGTGCGGTGCACATGGACAGAGAATCCACTGATCATCTCCTTCGTCACCCCCTCAGAGTGGCCGGACTGCGTGCCACTGAATTCAGAAAATACCAAGTGAAGACTCCTAGATTGAGCTCTATGTGCATTCAGGGGCATTGCAGATCTTTCCACTGTAATGAAGCCAATTTCAATATTTATAGAAATATAAACCACAATAAAGACTATGGGCAAATGTATCACTATAAGTGAATTAAAATGTTCTGAGTAGCCCAAAACCATGCTCACAGGTAAGGATGCATGCTATTTTGGACCACACAGCCCAAATTTCCAAGACAGTTCTATGTCAGTTTTCAGACAGACCATTCTGCATCTTGTAGGCATCTATTGTGAACCCAGTTTCTCAAATGCTGGATTCCCAACCACTCATTGAACGAGAAAAGTTCCTAACAAAACGGGGACCAGATAACCACCACATCAGGTAGACGTGAGGGCTAAATAACCAAGCAGGTGCAAGGCGTTTAGAACAGGGTGTGACACCAAGGAGCTCTCTCTGTTCTCCCAGCCGTCCTCCCTATATTTCCAATAACGGAATGTGAGCTCGAGAATAGTGGTGATGATACATTCAGGCTTTGAGAGGAAATTAACATGATGGCATCTCTTCACTGTGCTCCCTGCGGAACATCAAACTAATATTTTGAATTAGGAAGACTGCACGTGTGCTCTGACCTATAGATGTCAGATGTGGATGCCAGGAACTCCCTGCCATAAGGACAAGTTAACAGGCGAAGGAAGAGGACGGGATGGGACTTCGCTTTGCCTAGGGCTTCATTCTTTCATTCACTTGCTATCATTTTTTTGACACTGCTCTCATCCAACTTGTAAATTCTATTTTCTTCCTTTGGATTACACTCTTAAGGCCATTTTATATACTTAGCGGTATCTCTATAATAAATCAGGATAAATGAAAAGTATGTTGAGGAATCGTGTTCAGGATCACTGGTGGGGAAAAAGCTGATAGAAATGGTTTAGAAACATATTTACATTTAATTAAACAAGTTATAGTTGTGTTCGGCTCTTTATATCATGGATAACGTGATTAGTAATAAATCAATACATTGAATATTTATTCAGTTTGAAAACTGTTTTTTTTAATTAAAAAATGACTCCTTAGTGAATAGAAATGCACATAAAACTGCAGTTTTAATGGAATGTTTGGATCTTCCCAGAATTCAGTTCTGTCAAGGCTCAAGATGAAGACCTACCGAGCGGTTGCTGCAGACAGGAGTGAAAGCATTGGTCCCACAGGTAAACAACCGGTCGCCACCCACCAAAAGCACCCGGATGTAGTTCTGACATTCCTCCTGAGAAGAAAAAAAAAAAAAGAAAAGAAAGAAAAACACAAGACACTTTAACAAGTCCTAAGCACCAAAGAAATGGCTAATCTGAATATATTTTGATTGGCTAATAAATGATAATCACTAAAGGGAAAAAAAAAACCCATCTTAGATATTGACCAAAAAAATAACAACAAAACTGTTAAATAATCTAACTTTCTCTACCTGCATACTACTTGTTCAATAGGAGACATTTCCGAAGATAAATAGACACTCAATTAAAACCTCAAAGCATGTGTCTTCTTTTGATGAATGTGATTTCATTTTGAATTGTACATGTTAACAGTTCAAACCTTAAATCACCTTTGACATGCATTAGGAGAATAAATAAAAGGAAGCTGTCAGATGCTGCTCATGAAACAGTGTCTTAGAAAACTTCTCCAGAACTTTGAAAATAAATGTTACAAATGCTTCTCCAAAGGGAAGGGTCACATGTGAAACTCCATATACAAATTGCAACAAGTTTTACATAAAGTTTTCAAACTGTTGTTACCAATGTGGTGAGAATTTATAAACATTTTGATTCTTGATGCAGAAGTAAAAATGTAACTAATAAGGAAAAGATGTCCAAAAGAAACCCCATGCTGTGTGTTGACCCAGAGTTGAATATGTTTTGTGCTTGCAAAACATGCATAGAAACCCTGGGGCATGGTCATAATAGTGCATGGACTTCTGAGCTACTAAGCTCTTTATTCATTCAGCTAGCATTTGCTGATTAGATAGTGTGTCCTAGACACTGTGCTAGAGGTCACACTCTAAACACTTTGCAGAAAACAAAAATGCAGGGCCATAGCAAGCACTATGGATCTCACCAGAGGACTGGATATTACTGCCTCCAGAGGGGAGGGCAAGGGGAGAGATGCAGGGAGACTTCCCAAAGGAGGTGACATCTAAGGGAAGTTTTAATGGAAGAACAGAATTTAGTGAGGCTTCCTGGAGGAAGTTGCACGTGACACTTGTAGGGTTTCAGTGACCTAAGGGGGAAAAAAAGACATTTCAGGCAGGGGCAGTGGACCATGCTCTAGCGCCGTGGCTAGACTAAGCATGGCACTCTCACTGTGTGGAAGAGGTAGCATATAACCCGGGGGAGCCTGACACGAGCCAGCTGTGCCCCATGAGTGTGGTTTTTACTCGGAATGTGAAGGGATTCATCATGGGCTTACACTGCATAAAGTCTGGCCTTGATCCAATGTTTGTGGTTGAAGGGCCACTCGGGAATCCATGTGAAACCTAAGCTTGAGATGGGCAGATTACAGTTCCAGAGACAGGTAAGGAAACCACTTCTTTGACTGGGTCCCTTGTCATTCAGTGCCTGGACGGGTGGGAGGTTTAAAGGGGCAAAGCCAGAATGCAGTGAACCAACTGGAAATGGTGAGGAGCCCACCAGGTGGACAGGGCAGGGGCTGCATGATCCCCGACTGCTTGAGTCACATGCTGCCCCACATAAGAACCCCTGCATTTACCGGCACAGCAATGCTCTCTCTCTTCAATCAACTGGAACCCCGATCTCCACCGGGGGTTGATTTGCCATAACTCAGTTTGCTCGGTGGCCCGGCCATGAGGATGTTGAAAAGAGCTAAGTTTTGGGATCTCCTCTCTAATGGTAAAGTGAAAGGTCAAGGGAAGATAATTGTCCTAAGACCATGACTAGCAATAGTGGCAAAAGATCCCTGCCTGCTGATCTGGACATACCTTGGGGGGTGGGGATAATGAAAGATCTAAGTTAAATATCAGAAGAATTAAGAAATGGATATGAACAGTAGGCAGTAAACTGGGTAACTGAGAAAGGTATGTCAGATGAGGAAGAGGCTTGTTCTGTTCTGTTTTTAGGACTAAGGAAAGAGTTCCAAAGAGAAAGCGCAAAACAAGACTTCAAAGAGCCACATGGTTATCCATCCATTCCTAGGCTCAGGGAGCACGTGGAAGATGAAGAGGAGGGTCTCGGAGGACTGCCCACATCAGACAGCACAGGGACATGGAAGTGTGCAAAGATAAGATAAAGGCAAGTGTGAAAAACTGAAGCCTCAGCATGTCTGAGGGAGATTCCCAAACAAACAAACACAACCTTGGAGAACACGGAACATGAGCCGAGAAGACTTAGTGTCCTAACAGATAAAACAGACACAAACTTGACACTGTAATCAGTATGAGATGGAAAATTACAAACAGTGGAGAGAGGTGAGGATTTTGTTTGTTCTTTGTTGTGCTTTTGACATTCTTTCAAGAAGGAGTCAAGATGTAAAATAACTTTTCTGTTGTAGCTTAAAGAAGAGATTGACACAATGTAGAATGCACCCAAACAGCCGAGGGTACGTTATTCCAAGATCCCGACTGAAAATGATGCCTACAGATCAGTGGAGAGAAAGCAAGTGCCTCTAATCAGCTATGGGAAGGGAAACAATCAGGGTAACGAATGGATGTTTATCTTTATCTTCCAAAAGAAAGACAAAGTAAAAATAGGACTGGAGGTCATTAACACTCGTGAAGGACCATCACGACCCTGATGGAGTAGGTTAGGGAATGTGATCACCAGCCTGTAGAAGTGGGCCAGAGAGACAGGGCACATCCAACTCATATTTTTTTTTAATCTTGGAAAAAAGTAAATGGGTGGGGGGAGCACCGTATCATTTCAACTGGAACAGAGAATTGTAACAACCTGTGCCTGTAACCAGGACCATGTGAGAATGTGCCTGGGCGCTCTACAGTCTCCGAATGGTCACGTGCCCATGGGCCACCGATCAGCTTCCCCTGCTGGGTGAGCACGTAAGGCAGGAAGGAGAAAGATGTCAGGGACCAACACGATCAGACATGAGGTCCCCACGTCTTGGTCTCAAGGATGGAGGGCAGAACCAGCCTTGGTGTAAATGGGACCTGACCACGGTATGTTCTAGACGAGCCCAGGATCATGCTGGGATGCACCATGTGGAGGAGGGGAGGGAGAAAGAAGGAGGTCTGCATGATCCCCAGTGAGGCTAGGACAAGGCATGTTTGACCCTTGTGTCCGATAAGAGGAATTTTTGGAGGCAAATGTACATCTGTGTTTCTTCACTGTCAAGAGCTGAATTCAATTGCCCAAAGTCTGGCTCAGCTCAGCTCACAGCCTCTCTGCTCACATTCTGTTAAAAGTCAGCTCATGATTAATTCACAGACTGATTCAACTGATTCTAGAAGCAGGTTGGATGTGAATCCTAAACAGGTAAGTGCATTTGAGACAATGTTTTGTTTTGCTTTGTTTTTTAAGAGAAATTGGCATAAGTTCAGACAAAAGAGAAGTAGAAAATACAGGAATGGAAGAAAGTAAAGGCGCTTAGCTTTTAAGCACAAATATGTTTAGGAATCAGAAAGTCAGAATTACCAATGAAAGGAAATGGCCCAAGTGCCAGGCTCTGTAATAATCAGTCTCCTGCTATTGGTGAGCCTAAGACCCAATTTCTCCCGCGGAAAATCTCCTTCCTGGTGGATTGCATTGTGGGACATAACTACACACGTGGCCGTTTTGTGGGTTATCTAAATGTTCTAGAAATACTACTTGTTTTAAAGCGCTGGCTTGATGTAGAAGTCCTGTTAGGAGATTCTGTTATAAGTTTGTCTTGTAAATCAACATATCTAAATATCTTTGAGTTTTCTTTTCTCATCTAAGAATTTTTTTTTTGTTTATCCCACTTCTGTATCGTGAAAGTGGTTTAAGGGAATTTAATGAGTTCTGGTCTTCCAAGAAGCCATCATGGTCATTTCCAAGGCCACTCGCAGCCCACCATCACATGGCTTCCATTGTTGAGAAGGAGGGTGGTCTATCTACATTTTGACAATAACACTTGAACACTGAAATGACCCATGTGTACCTGCGATCCACAGGCGGGTCAGCCTGTCCTTGACTTTGAAGTAATTCTTTTGTTTTTTTTCTATATTTTTATTTTAATAGTTTATCGCCAAGTTAGTTTCCACATAACACCCAGTGCTCTTGCCCACAAGTGTCCCTCCCCATGACTGTATTTGAGTTGAGAGCTGGGAAGCATAGTTGCTGACTCACTAGAAGAGTTTTGGAGGTGGAGGCAGGCCAATGCCAATTTGGTCTCAAGGACATGTGGCCCTGACCCCAGGACAGAAAACACACGGTTTAGGACCATTTTTAAATGAATTAACTGGTTTCACATTATAGCATTTCATCATTTTCCCCCCCAAAAAAGATATGTCCTGCTTGAAGAAGGACTGCACTTGTATAGAGAGATGACCAGTAAACAGGGTGGTGTCTCAGCAACACGCAGCTCATGGCTGGCCCATCAGTGTTAGGAGGGGGGTGAGGGCTGGAGCCTGGCCATGTCCGTGCTGATCACGGTGCTCCCACTGAAAGCAGTATCTCTCTTAGTGATGCGTCCCCTTTGCAAGCATCCTGGGTGCCACAGGACAATTTATAGTAACTGTACATGCCTCTCGTTTTCAATGGAGACTTACTGAAAGTCAAGATTACCAGGTGAATCTTGAGAAATTGTATCATCCAATCAGATGTGTTTACATACATACACATACATGTGTGTATGAGACCTATATGTAAGGCATATGTGTGTAAGAGACACATGCATTACACATGATATAGCTCCATACAGATTACAGAAGTTTAAAAGCTATTTATTTTATTTTGAGAGAGAGAGCCTGAGCAGGGGAGGGGCAGAAAGAAAAGGAGAGAGAGAGTCCCAAGGAGGCCCTGCACTGTCAGCACAGAGCCTGGCATGGGGACTGATCTCACAAACCATGAGATCACAACCGGAGCTGAAATCAAGAATGGGATGCCCAACGAACTGAGCCACCCAGGTGCCCCCAGAAATTTAAATAAATATATGGACATGCTATTATATCTATATTTTATATACAGATGCACATACCTATAAACACACAGATCTAAATAGACACATTTGTACATGAATATATAACAGCCTGCCCATTGTACGGTATATAATACATAAGGTATGGACATATGTAAGTGTATTTATTATACATATATTTACATGATGTGACTATTTTCAACTGAACGGACTCCATGGAAAACTTGTTGGGGACACCTCAATTTAAAGGAAAAAAAACAATGAAACTTGCACAGAATCTATACAGGTTGTTAGCATCTCACCCAAAGAATCCTCAATTTTTGCACAATTTCATGGAAGAAATTCAGGTCGGTAGTGTGCTGCACGCATCAGCTCAAGAATTCCAAATGCAGGCTCCTGAGTGAGAAGGTCCATGGGCACCCACCCCCTGCCCCCGCGTGCCACCAGGTTCGTGGGCACAATGGTGTCACATTTCCTTCCCTGTCCTTGCAGACAGGACAACTGGACAACGTGGGGAACAGAGCTGCAGGGAGAACCAGACAGAGAGCCCTGGACTCCAATCAGAACTCTCCCACTAAGTAATTCTAGCAGCTTGATATTGGAGCACTGCAGCTAGATCCCGGGCAAGACAACTCTGAGAATCATAAACTCCCACATGCACACCAAGCAGCTCCTCACCAACCCCCCCTCCCCCGCCCACAGGCTGGGCAGTTCCCGCAGGGCACGGCAGGAAGGGCTGTTGGGGGACACCTTGCTACCCCAGACAGATGGGGACCCGTGATGGAGCAGAAGGGAGTCGCCTGTTTGTGTTTAAAATAATAGTTGTTTAAAAGACATTTCAATAATTCTTGAAGCCGGTTTCCATACTGGTATTTCAGAAAAAAAAATCCAACAGATTTTGATATTCAAAGTTTGAGGATACAGAAAAACAGGTTTTTCGTCCCCTTTTAACGCATGAAATGTGTGAGTCGTTGTAGGTGACGTCATGCTCTTTCCTCAAAGTGAGCTGAAAAATTTTTTAAGTTTATTTATTTGAGAGAAAAAAAGAGAGAATGAGCACAACCAGGGGAGGGGCAGAGAGAGGGAGGGAGAGAGAATCCGAAGAAAGCTCTGTGCTGTCAGCTCAGAGCCCAATGTGGGGCTCGAACTCAGGGAACTGTGAGATCCTAACCTGAGCGGAAGTCACATGCTTAACTGGCCAAGCCACTCAGGCACCCTGAAAATTTTATAAATACACCTGGACTCAAACCTCACAAAGAACTGGCAGCCTCAGTACCTCCTTTCTCTTCTAAATGGGCCCAAATCAAAGACTGGGTGACATTTTCTTGACCTGAGTCCGTGAACTGTCAGCTGAATGGACGACTCATGAAATGGTGCCCGTGTGGGCCCCAGCAATGCCGGGGAGGTGGGGAGATGGGTCACCTTCCCTGTCCCCTGCCCTGCAGCCGGCTGAGGAATGTTCCAGGCAGAGCTGCGAGTGGGCCCGGGGAGCACCACCCGCGCCTGGCTTGCCGGCCCTGCATAAACTGTGCGGGGCCAGACCACTGCTCTTGGGGGAGAGAGAACAACAATGTATTCACTCGAAATGGCTGGCATTTTTCTCATTTTCCAGATGTCACATTTTGCATTATTCTTTTCATTTCGGGGAGAAGGGAAACTTTGTAAGTCTGTGTGAGTTATCATCACACCACTGCACAAACAAAACATATGAAATCGCTGAATTCTTGTTTCTAAACCCAGAAAAGCCTGAGTTCTGCTCCCCCAAGTAGATGTGACAAGAGTCCCCCTTCATGCATGACCCCCCAGTGGATGCCTGAAATCACGGTTAGCACCAAGCCCTAAAGGTACTTATGAGTTTTCCTATATGGACAGGGCTATGATAAAGTCTAATCTGCAAGTTAGGCACAGTGAGAGGTTACAACAAATAACACAATACGACAATTACAATTATACACTGCAGTACAAGTTTTGTGAGTGTGGCCTCTCTCTCTGTCCCTCAAAATATCCTATTGGACCGCAATCATCCTTCTCCGGATGGTGTGAGATAAGATGCCTAGAGATGAGAAGGGAGGGGAAGGGTGCTGGGTGGCTCAGTCAATTAAGCGTCTCACTTCGGCTCAGGTCATGATCTCACCATTTGTGGGTTCGAGCCCCGTGTCAGGCTCTGGGCCTGGAGCCTGCTCCAGATTCTGTGTCTCCGTCTCCCTCTTTCTCTCTGCCCTTCCCCCGCTCACACTCTGTGTCTTTCTCAAATATAAATAAACACTAAAAAAAATTTTTTTTAAAGTACCAGCAATGCTAAATGAGAGAAACGTGCGAGGGAAGGAGAAAGAAGAGGCTGGGTGTCCTTCTGCTCTCCCTGCCCGAGGACAACCCCCTGCAAGGCTGCCTAGGCCGGTGCCTCTACTAACCCTTCATGTTATTTTTGCACGTGAACTTCTACTGCACACAGTTCAGCCACACAATCGAATTCCATTCCAGCTGAGCACACACTGCTCACGAGTGCATCTAGGTCTATCAATATACTTAACACAACCTGGAAGAACGCACCATCTCTCCTAAAGGCCATGGCAGTTGAAATTTATCCTCATCTGGGTTAATACGGTTTCTAAAAAAAAATCCCATCTACACGTGCTGTTTGAATCAATTTATAACTACGGAGAAGTGCCGTTGTTTTTAACCCATTAAAACGAGACACACATGGATTGAGGCTCTGATTTCATTGGACAGTCATTTGCCTTCTGTGTTCTAGAGAGCTCAGCCACAGACAGGCATGATTGACCCTCATGTCAGTCAGGGCCCATCACCTAATGGAATGAAAGACGGCCTTTCCTATTCACTTCTGATTTTCACTTGCCTCATTTCCAAGCTCCAAACAACCCGTGATCATAGCTTTAGGCAAAACGTGGGTCAGTTTTGATTCAGCAGAAGCAATTTTTCACTCCAAGTAGTAATGACCCGCTAGAAAAAGGCTACCACATTCATTCTTATAAAATTATTGATTCATAGACTCTAAGCAGAAAAATGTTGGCTACATTAATAATCAGATGTTTTTCTTAAACACATAATGGACACAAGGAGACTGATGGCCAGAGAGGGGAAGGACATTGATATTTTTAAAATTATTTTTAATGTTTATTCATTTCTGAGAAGGAAACAGACAGAGCATGAGCAGGGGAGAGGCAAGGGGAGAGGAAGACAAAGAATCCTAAGCAGGCTCCAGGCTCCGATCTGTCAGTACGGAGCCCAACGCACAGCTCAGACCATCCTGACCTGAGCAGAAGCTGAATGCTTAACTGAGTGAGCCACCCAGGTGCCCCTGGAAATTGCTATTTTTGAAAAAGTCTGAAATAAATGAATGTGATCTAGATGCAATAGGAGAACCACTTGAAATGGACCATGTAAAAGTTGCCAATACATTCACCATTTGGGGAAATACGGTAGAGATTCTTCATGACGTGTCAGGATCTGGCAATGTCTGAAGACACTTTTGGTTTGTTTTTGGTTGTCCCGACTGCGTCAAAGGATTCCTCGCACCTAGTGGTGACACTACCAGGGACACTACCCCACGCTCACAAGGAACAGGGCATACCCCACAGCTAAGAGTGCTCGGCCCCCGAAACATCAAGAGCGGGGAGGGCGAGAAGCCCTGAATTAATGTTCGCCACCCAGGTGTGGGCCTCACATAGGCGTGTCCTGGGCTCAGCAAGAAACCAGCTCAGGGCCACAGGGTGCACACACTGCTACTGACAACTGGTCTGGGGTGGGCATCAACAAGACCAGGGATTCCTGCAGAGAAAGACACAAATCCTGGGAAATAACTGAGGTGGCAGGGGAACACTTAAGATGGGGGTCCCTTGAAAGGGTAGGAAGGCATGGTCCCCTCCCAGGTCCGGCTTACACGCATGTTCAGAGACACGCACTGGAGCTGGTGGCTGGGTTTCCCCAAAATTGGACTGCGCTTATCGGTATGCCCACAGACCCAGAAGGAAGGAAGAGGAGAAGGAAGAGCCAAAGTCCCAGAAAAAGAGATAAAGACAGGAAGCAAAAGAAGGGAAAAGAAAGGAGAAAGCAAGAGGGAGAAGAAGGCATAGACAGAGACCCAGGAAGACACCTATGGTACCAGGCAAAGGGGACGCTGTGGGCATTAGAACCATGGAAAGAAAGACCAATGCTGTCTTCTAGGAGAAGGGAAAATAGTCTTGCTCCCCACTGCCCCCAGGTAGTTCTGCCTCTCCACAGCTCCTTCCTGAGCTCCCTGTGCTTGGGGGAGCAAGGAGCAATGCCTCACTTCCATAGTTTTACAGACAGTTTATCCAAGCTCAGTAAGAAGAATTCAGTAGTTACTTATCCTTTATTTTGTGGTGTATTTTAAGAGACAGCACTCCCATATTTTGTAACCTGGTGCTATCTTTATATCTTCTTGTGTCTCTGATGATTTATCTCAGAAGCATTTTCTGAGGGTAAAGATCTTTCAGAAAATTGCCTTCATCAATTTCTGCCTTTTTTCTCTTTCTTTGTCTCCGAGTATTTCCCTGGCTAAGATCACACCGTCTTCCTTCCTCTCTTTCTTCTTCCTGGTTTTCAAGTTTTAGAAAACCCAATGACTACGTTCGCTGAGACTGGCCTCCATGTCTGACTCTCAAGACCGTTAACTTGAAAGACAGAGAAACAGTCAATGAAAATGGGTAAAATAAAGTGTGTAACCGTCTTTTACAGATGGTGTGAGCTCTTTTACCAGTGCTCTCTCTATTTGCCATGGTTTCCCCAAGCTCTGGGCTCTGGGATCACATGGGCACAGGGAACCTTGCTGTTCTTTGTGTATCTGTTTTTCTCTCTAACACCGAGTGTGATTCACATTGAAGGGACCAGGCTCCAATAAAGTAAGACCGTCACTGTCAGAATGAGACATAATGAGCCCATGAGCCAGCTGCAAGAGAATTTCCTTGAGGTGATCCTGTATAACTTTCTCAGAAACAGATTTCCATGGATGGAGGAATTCTGCTTTTATTGAGCAGGCCAACTGTGCGGAAGCAGGTCTACATAGTACACAGTTGCTCAAGGAATGCATTTCCAAACTTGGCTGTAATCTGCTCTTTCCAGGGGTACCTGGATGGCTCAGTCAGTTAGGCATCAGACTCTTGATTTTGGCTCAGGTCATGATCTCCCGGTTCATGGGTTCAAGCCCTATATTGGGGTCTGCACTAACAGTGCTTGAGATTCACTCTCTCTGCCCCTCCCCTGCTTGTGCTATCTGAATGAATGAATGAATGAATAAATAAATAAATGAACATTAAAAATATAGATAGGTAGGTGATAGATAGATAGATAGATAGATAGATAGATAGATAGATAGATTAAACTGCTCTTTCCTTAGAAACTTGGGGATGCAGATTTTCATATGGAAAGAGATGGGGTACATAGAGGAGAGAGAGAGGAGTTTATTTTATAGATAGGTTAAGATGAAATTTATAAAGAAAACTCAAAATTTCTGATATAATAATTTTATTTATCAAATGGTCACTTTATGGAATTAGCTATAAGATATGATGGGGAGGAATCGAATGTTATTTCAAAAATTCGGGCCCATATTCTTCCAAATGATATCACCCCCAAGTGATTTCATATCATAGCCTGATCAGATCTGATCTTATATTCTAAATCCTTTGTGGAAACTGTCGTTAATCTTGATTTAATATTAAAGCTGTGAGAATCTACTGAGCATGTGTTCTGCATCTTGCTTTTTTCCAATTCACACGGCACTGTCATCAGGAATGGCCTTCACACTCCAACGGCTCACACATACTCCTTCCGGAAGGCGACCGCACCCTTCCACATGCCCGCGCTCCTTACCTTGGATTTGCCCTTACTGTAACACGCCTTCTTGGTGGCTTCATCACACCCCCACTCCACAGCCTGTAGGAAACACCAAAATGACAGCAACTGTTATGGGTCTGACTGAATACAAGGGAGAAAATAATAAGGCACCAGTAATGAGATCAGGAAATGTGGGCACGACATGGAACCAACCAGAATTTACACTGAATACCTGAAGTTCACTCATAGGAGCTTATATCTAGCTTTGAAATCAAAGCCTTTTAAAGGACCGGTCCCCAAAGTATTTGCATGTAAGCTGTCACAGTGTGATATTTGGATCCATCGCTGTGAGAGAGGGGCAGACAAGGGATGGGTGGCTACCCCTGAATTGATTGCTGAAAATGTCACTCAACTGAAATCACAGGATAGAGCCACAGCACACTGAGAAGAGACACCGAGCCACAAAACGATCTGAGCACTCATTTGGACATTTGTGTTTTCTCTTAATAGTACGTCATTTATCAACATTCAAAGATAATGGAGCAAGGATAATTTTACATATCCCCACTCCCAAGATCCATATATAAATGATGAATAGTCAATAAAGTAAACAGCTCAGGCAAAGAGCACATCTACCACTTCACCCGATGCCCATGATTTTCGTAATGTTAGTGGCTCTAACTAAACACTTAGAGCCACAACCCGTGGGTATTTTTTCCCACACTTGCCAAATCTGACTCGTAACAATCAGATTGATAGGCATACTTCCACACTGATGCGGACTCACAAAGGGCACCTGTGATTAGCTGGGGTAGAACACAGCGCTGATTTCACTGGAGGAAAGGATGCCTGCGCACACTAACCATCTATGTGCTGAGATTGTGGGTCATTTCGTTGAACAGATGTAAGCATCTGAGTTGTTTCTCTTTCGTCTTACTGTATGGAATATCGACTTGTGTTTCATTTTACCACTAGAGCTGGAATTTCCAATGAATTTAGGATTTCTGCAGAAGGAGTGAAATCATTACCAGAAGGAAAATTAGGCAAGGGACAATTTTTTGTTAATTTGAAGTAATGTCAGACAATATAGTAAACTAAGCCAAAAATAAGTTACTGTCAAATATTATGAAGGAGAATGAGGGCTTCAGTCTTCCTTCTAGGAGAAACATATTTTTCAATTGTTCTACACCTGGGAGAGTTACAAAGTAACGACAGAAGCATAATCTAGTGTCGACTGTCCTCCAAAGAACATTACATAACAGAGATTAAAGCACAAAACACTGCAATTTGTACAACTTACTTCCTTGGCAAATATGACTCCATAACAAAATTATTCTAAAGAGAATGCTTTCCATGTCTCTAGGGTAGAAACAATATTACAACTGTTTCCCCTTGTGAAGACTTAGTGATTTTTGTCAGTGTCAACATCTGAGAAGAGAATTCGTTAATTCTTTCTGTGATGTCTTCCTGTTCATGATTTTAATGGCAGGCCATGAAGCCACAGCTAGTCAGCACCTGATGCAAGCAAATGACTCGAATTCCGTACTAGTATGACAAATACTTTCATGGAAGGAGAGGACCCCTCCCGAGAAGAGATGAGGGTTTCACATGCACTTGCAGATCTGTGTGTCCCCACGAGGCTCACCTAAAAGAAGTGTATTACCGCTACTCTGAGTGGACCTTTCTTAGATGTCTTTATAAAACTGAGACTTTGTTGTTTGTATTTAAATAAAGATATCCTTATTTCTGCCCTTACTTCGACTCAAAACAGAACTGATAGACTACAATACGTTCTTTAACAAAGTGACCTTATTACAGCTTTGACTTCCTGTCATCAAGGGGATTTACTTATATAGTTACCAGGACAACCACACAACCAAGAGCTTTAGATAAAGAGGCACTCGTAGGGGTTCCTGTTAGTCTAGTGATTTTGTGAAAGTTAAATAGTAATTTTCTTTTCTGTGAATGTAAGACCTACAAGGAACATGGTTAGTGCGAGGGTTGCAAGGATACTTATCACACGCCATCAAAATTGTTCAAATCCTCTTGCCGAAATGGCAAACAAATACTTTTCCCAGTCTGCTTAATGCCCAGGTAGCCTTTGTATTTTCAAGATAAATATTGGCCAAGGATTGGAAGGGGAAAGTAATAGAAAAAAGAATGAGAGTTTTCAAAAATATTTCATTACGTTATCCAGTTTAGCAAGAAAGAGAACTTGCTCTCACAAGCTGATTAGACCAATAGAAAATAGGATGAATCTTACAGATTTTTTGGAAGACAGTTATTAAAAGTAGCAAAGTTACTTGAGGCATTTTTATTACAGTATAACTAGTTTTCCAATAATATTCGAATCCAGAATTGATTGAAGACCATGTCTACATAGCTTTTCTGTTGATTCACTTCCTACCTCAACAGAGGACAGGATAGACAGGATTTATATGAGGAATGGGCTGAGCTACCTCTTGTAAGGTTGGATAAATATTACTGGGTGTCACAGAACTTATCAGAGAATGCAGAGGGAAAACCTGCTTTTTCCAGATTGGCCTAAAATAGAATGTTCCTCATTAATCCCACCGTGGCTTTCTATGCCCTCAGTGAAGTAGACTTTACCTATTTGGCCACTTCATAGCTGTGGCGGGGGGGGGGGGGGGACAAAAACAAACAAACAAAAAACCCCACCACTTTAATTAGAGAGGAACAGAATAGAATAGAACAGAAATATCAGTAGAATCCTCCCGTACCAGAGTTTATGTCTCCAAGTTACTCATTCTGTTTGAAATCAAATCTTTTTAAGCAAGTCATAACTTTTATTCCACAAGATTTGTTCTAATCAATTACATTTCTCCTAATCAAGCCTTCTCACTCTATTCTCAAAGAAGATTCTTTGTTATTCTTTCACGCATCATAATTTTGGAATAAATCCCACTACCGATTTGTGAAGCCATCTTTCCAGTTGACTTCCTTTTAAGACACTTACCCAACTACACAAACCTATCTTTATGGCAGTCAAAACAATTGTGAAGGCATTAAACATTCTACGCTTCAGATCTCTGTACAGCACTCATGATCTCCTTTCCTGAATCATCTGTGTGTGTGTGTGTGTGTGTGTGTGTGTTTATTTAATAGTTTACTGTCAAACTGGTTTCCATATAACACCCAGTGCTTCTCTCCACACGTGCCCCCCACCATGACCATCACCCCCCTCCCTCCCTCCCCCTCCCCTTCAGTCCAGGGTTCCTTTTCAGTATTCAGTAGTCTCTCATGATTTGTGTCCCTCACTCTCCCCAGCTCTCTTTCCCCCTTCCTCTCCCTTAGGTCCCTTAGAGGGTGTCATGCTAAGTGTGTGTGTGTTTTAATCTAATTTTTATCATCTCTTGTCTTTTTCTATCTCACAATAGCCCTATAGAGAAAAAACCTTCATTCTCTTTTCCGTTCTGCATTTAATCTTCATTATATTTTTTGGCAGCCAACACGTAGCAGTAATATAGTGGTTCGTGGATATCCACAAGGCTATACAGACTAGGCAAAGAGTGTGAGCCATCTACATCTTGAAAGACGTGAAGATTCCTGTTTGTGGAATGGTTTGTTTTGTTTTGTTTTGCTTATCCTGTAAATGCACATCAGTGACATCTGTGCCATTCAATTACTTACGGATTCACTTTATGTGTACACAGTCATTGTCTCTTTCAGGTAATACATGGTAAGTAAGGACCGATGGAAGAGAAACAGACAGATACAGAATATTTGCGCACACTAGCTATTCGTTTATGATTAAATATAACTGTCTTCCATCTATCTGGACAGCACTTGCTAAATGTGAGCACTCCACGGTGGTCATTTCCACTGTAGCAACAGCCGTGTTCATCTCAGATCCAAGAATACCCTGGAACTCACAACACCATCAACTTTCAAGAAAGCCACAGTGCTACAGACGGATGGAACAGGAAACAGAGGAGGTTTGCAGAAAATCATTTTCTACCTGCAGAAATCCTGGGGGTGTAAGGAAACATGACACAAGCCATTCCTCACCGTGATGCACATACACATGCTCCAGTTATGATAAACGGAGCTCGGCGCTCAGGAGTAGATCAGATGTGGGAAAGAAAAAAGATTGGCTCTTGCTCTGTACACATTACATACATATAAGTCCACAGTTCTCAGAAGTATATAAACAAAGCTGTGTATTATCACATTCTGCAGCAAAAGACGTTAATTAGACAGGGACCAGCAAAGGCAGATACTTTTCATAAAAATGAAGAGAAGAACATTCGAGGCAGATGGGCCACTACTCCTCCAGCAGATGGCTTTGCTAATGAGATGCCGGCAAAAGATAACATTAAAAAAACACTAGTTTAATTACACAGTGCCAAAAATTAACAACCACCTGAGGGCTTTTCTTTATACATTGCATTCGTATTCTTATATCATGGATTTCTGTGAAATGCTGGAGAATGTTAAATCGTGGTGGCAGCTATAAACACATTGCCGGAGAATGGGAGGCCATATCCTTGTTCAAAACAGAAGCGAAACACAAAGGAGTCGGAGCTTGAAATAACTGTGATTTTTATGTAACTTGAATAAAGTTTTAATCCAGTTGTCCTTAAGCACAGACATGCTCCCTAATTCTCTTTCGTGGCCACACATGACAGGTTCAAAACAAGTGGCACTGGAGATAGAATGGTGCGCATTGAAAGACACAAAGGGGTGAACAGTTCAGTCATTCTGGAAGGATTTGTTCAGCTTCCTCTGCCTTTACTTCTTAGCGTCTATTGTATGCATATTTGCTTTCAATGCTGATTTGTGGTGCACTTACATTTATGTCCACAGCAAATATAAGCGAGTCCTTTTCATTCCTACTGCTGACCTCCACATCAGAGAACTATAAGGGGACATTAGTCCTATTATCCAACTCCTGAGTTTTGATTCTCATTACACTGACATCATACAAAATTAGAGAAACAGCTTACTTTTGAAATCCCATAAAAACATGTTACTACTATTTTTAAAAACCTTATAGCAAAGCCCAAGATTTTCTTCCACGTAAGAATACCAAATCAAACTTACTGTGATAATTGCACAGTGGTGTTCCCAACTCATTAAATGCTCATTGAGCCTTCTGATTTTCACTGGATCTTTCTAAACTGAGGGCTATTTTGTAATTGGGTAGACAGTATATCAGATTCCTGGAAGCACCCTGGCATGGGTGGCATAACAATAGAAACTCATTCCCTCACAGTCCCCACAGCTAGAAGTCTAAAATCCAAGTGACAGGAAGGTTTCTCCTTCTGGAGTCCCCAGGGGACAGTCTGCTCCCTGCCCCCTCACCCCCAGCCTCTGCCAGTGGCCATCATCCCTGGTGTTCCTGTGGAACTGTCCTGACAGCCTCTACCTCCTTTTGTCCAAATACCCTATTCTTTTAAGGCCCTATTCTTAGATTAAGGCCCACCACAGTCCACAAAAACATCATCTTAGTTAATTACATCTGCAAAGACTCTACTTCTAAATAAGGTCATCTTCTTAGAATCTGGGTGGACATAAATTCTGGAAGGACAGTATGCAACCCGGTACAGAGAATGTGACATGAAAGTAAGCCTTTGCAATTGACAATTGATAGTACACAAATAAGGGTCATTGATTTGCTGGAAATTAGCTGCCAAATCTTAGGCAAAATACTGACAACAATTTACAAAACTCTTGCATTTTGTGAACTATAGAGCTGGGTGCTTTCTGTACATTTTCTTCAGCTCTATAATTTTATGAGAGAGATAACATTACTACAATATTCTGGATAAGGACATCAGTTATATAACTTTCCAAGGCCACACCAATAGTGATTTGGGACATCAAGATTTGAACTTGGTAACTTGTATTTTAGTCTGTGCTCTCTCATCCCTTTAGTTGCTAGCGTAAGTGACCCTCGTTACTGATTTTCATGGTTCTTTGTCCCACAATTTAGAGAAATGCATATTTCAGTCACACAAATTTGTGTACATCTAAGTTCAGAGCTGTGGCATCCAGTACATATTAACTAATCTTAAAGACATTGACTCCTTTGTCATGAGAGTATGCATTTTTAAAGCTCTGGACCTACTGATGGTCCTACTATTGATCTTAGGTGGGACATGATTCACTAATGAAACTCTAAGGTCAACAACTACATGGCCAAAATAAGACATATAAATCTTAGGTTGGTTTTGTAAAATTAAACATCTTGAATATGAGAACACAATCTATCCTTACAGCAATAGCAACATTGTACTCTTAAAGATGAATATTGCTGGGGCACCTAGGTGGCTCAGTCAGTTAAGCAGCCGACTTCAGCTCAGGTCATGATTTCACAGTTCGTGGGTTCGAGCTCCACATCAGGCTCTGTGCTGACAGCTCAGAGCCTGAAGCCTGCTTCTGATGTTGTGTTCCCTCTCTCTCTGCCCCTCCCCCACTCATACTCTATGTCTCTCTCAAAAAAAAACCATTAAAAAATGAATATTGAGGAGCACCTGGGTGGCTCAGTGGGTTGAGTGTCTGACTTTGGCTCAGGTCATGATTTTGTGGTTCCTGAGTTCAAGCCCCACCTTGGGCTCTCCTCTGTCTTCCTCTCTCTATGCCCCTCACCTACTTGTGCTCTATCAAAAATAAAAACAGAACATTAAAAATGAATATTGAAATACCATCCTTCCTCTGCTACAGCCCTGCAGAGGACCCTTCATCCTTCCTCTGCTACAGCCCTGCAGAGGACCCTTCATTTACCTAGAGTAAAAGTCAAAGCCATCTGGAATATTGCACCATATCTAGTCACTTATTTTCTCTCTATCTGATTTCGTTCTGCCCTCTACCCCACACTCTGTTATGGGAGACATGGGTTTCTTGGTGTGGTCCTCAGACAATGCAGACATGTCCTATATGGCCTGTGCACCAGCTAGTCCCACTTTCTGGAACACCCTTCTTCCAGATACTTACCTAGCTAATGCCTGTACCTCCTGCTTATATTTGTTCAAGTGTTATCACCTTACTAGGGCCTTTCTAACCACCAATCCCCACTAGAAGACAAGCTATATCTGGGCAGGCATCTTGCCCTCTTGGTTTTGTGTCCCCAGCGCCAACAACAAGGCCTCACATACAATAAGACTCAGAAGACACTTGTTGAATTAATAAATGAATATAGAATTCTCTATGCCCACAGCCTTGGAAGTGGCTCCAGGGTACCTTGACAGCACCCCACCCCCCAGGGTGTGGAATGGGCACGTGACGTGTTGGAGTCCTTAAGTTGGTTGGGCGAGCCCACAATGCACTGTACTTCTGTGGCTAATGCCTCTCAAGGATTCCCCCCCACACACAAGCGCTTCACTTTGTCCTGGCAGTGGGAAGAGGGCTACAGAGGCGCCTGCTCTGTAATGAGAAACAGGAAGGACTAGGGCAGGATTTCCACACTACTTCAGCAGGAGACTCATTTCTTTTTTATAATTTTTTAATGTCTTTATTATTTTATTTTGAGAGACAGAGACAGAGAGCGAGTGGGGGAGGGGCAGAGAGAGAGGGAGACACAGAATCTGAAGCAGGCTCCAGGCTCTGAGCTGTCAGCACAGAGCCCGACATGGGGCTCGAACCGACGGACTGTGAGATCATGACCTGAGCCGAAGTCAGACACTCAACCGACTGAGCCACCCACATGCCCCTAGAGACTCATTTCTTTAAGTAAACCCTGAAGCATAATCCGATTTCAAGTAAATTCTTATGCCTGACCACATATAAAAGGCGGTGAAAGTGGCCTTTACCAAATTGATGCTGTAAATGCCAGGGGTACAGCCTTAAATCATCAGTAAAATGTAAGAACAAATGACCACTGAGACTCACAGCACTTGGTATCCAATTATGTCCATATTTTGTTCTGGTTTTCTACTTTTGAAATAGTCCTGATTTATACAAATTAAATAGTGATAAATAAGGCCACCTTTGAATGTCAGTCAATGCGGAGTATAATGGAAATCATTTTATCCTATGTTCCCTGATAAACCAGGCAATCCAAGTAATGTTATAATAAAAGTTAATTCATCAAGGGTTCCCAAAGCCTCAACATTTTGTGTATTATGTACATTGGTGTAAATTATTTTTAAATAATAGACCTAAAACAGAAGGAATGTATAAAACCCTGAACGCCTCTAGAATCTGGGGCTCCAGGAAGCATTTGGTTTTAAGGCACCAGGTGCCTCTGATACCCGATTTAAATGGTGGGAATGGCCCTGGGGAGGGAGAAAAACAAAGGAATGGAGGAGAAGCCCTAATAATCCTACCCCTGAACATGGATAAGCCCCACTGAGATGATTTTGGGAAAAAAGTCCATTAGCAATGAGTCCAATATCGAAGGACATTATAATACATGGCATAATATCTTAAATTACAATAGACACTAAGGCCTCAAACAATTATTATACTTCAAAAATGGTCCTATTAATGAAAGTAGTACTGGAAGGTAAGCCTGGTAGAGAAGCTGTTTTGGGTTTCAAAAAAGTTATTTTCATGGGTCCAAGTGGAACTGGTTGGAGAAATGGCATATTGTGCGATTTGTTAACCCAACTGTAGTAAGGGGGAAAATCCAATTACTAGAAGAAGGACTATGTTTATATACAAAGTTCGTAAACTATTCATATATAAGAAACTCAATTCAAAGTCAATCAAGCATAGGATAAGAGTTACCACTGGAGTAGACTGACCTCCCAAGGACTTGCCTAATTTAACAGTTCCCAATGTGTTTGCTGGACGGGGGAGGGGGGGAACTGTTGCTTCTAATGTGGTATTTTCTTTCTGTATGTTTTTAAAACATACATTGTATAGATGATGCCACTCAAATATCACAGTATCTGTACCGGTCAACAGAGACTGTGATGTTCACTAGAAATTAAATAGATACATCACAGTCAAATTAAAATCAGATGTTACATCGGATGTAACGTTTATTCTGTGCCTGCAAAGAGGTGCCCCACACGGAATGAGCTGATCATAGAAAGTCATGAAAACCGTCAGACCAAGCTGACTGAGTTTGTTAAGACTAGTTGAAGATTTCTATGATGATGACATGAGGCCTTGCAAAATACAAATTAAAAAATAAAATAACGAATGAGCCGCATATTGGTATGGGTGCCTTGTGAGAGAAGGACCAACTCGAGAGACGAATGACTTACTACAATGAAGGTTGTCCTGCAAATGTCTTCGCAA
>NC_043705.1:141236469-141238014 GCF_006229205.1 Suricata suricatta | reverse complement strand
TTTTTTTCTGAAACTGGCTTCATGAAAACAAACAACGCTTCATACCTGATGACTGTTCTCTGCAGTTCTGAGTTAGACTGTGTGCACTAGATTCACTGGAGTATCCAGAAAACCCAGATTATAGATGATTCCTGGGGAATTATTTTATAGCCATTGATATAAACCATTCAGATTTTATTTATTATTCACATCATAAATGCTTGTATCCTGAGATGTGCCCTACCACTACCAAGACTGACGTTGTTTCCAGTTTCAGAAGATACTGATCTATTTGCCAAATCCTAGGGGATACTGAAAACCCTTTTTATGAGCCTTATTCAGCATTATTTCCATAAATTTTTGTTTATAGTGGAGAAAAATGAACATTAAAATTTGTTTTCTGGTATACATTAGGGAAGTTACCTCTTTTTCTTACTTTAAATAAAATGTGATACAGGATGATCTACATTTGTTCAAGAAAGATTATTTATAATGTGATCACAATGTGAAGTGATACCTTAACGAACATTATTGATATATTTATTTCCCAGTTAATAGTTAACATTCTCATAATTGTATGAGTATCTGCAGGAACATATGAAATCAAACAATCTAGAATTAAACTGTACTGTGTGAGCTTGCCATTTATTTCCTCTAACATTTGTCTCTCTTCTCTAGTATTATCAGTTTACTTACCAGCAGAAAGTCCTAAAATTTTATCGTAACTATTACTAAAATCTTGGAAGAGAAAGAGTTCCATCCAATAAGGGAGTCCCAAAGTGTTTCAAGTATGAGAATGAGCATGTGGTTTGTTTTTTTTTAATATACGCAGTGTGTCCGTTATTTTGTTCAAGAAGGAACATTTTGGGGTACAACTTTACAACAGATTGAGGTGAATACCACTCACATCTCCCCTCCCCCATTTGATCCATTCTCAGTAGGGTTTTTGCTATGCCTCTAGCCAGAGTAGGCAATTAATTGCCACATGTTATAACTTTACCCAACTTCGTGTGAAGAAATTGGCCTTTAGGGCTTCAGTAGCATCCAGAAACACATGTTTTTACATGCATTATGGTGGGACATTGTGGTGCACTGAATAATGGCCCCCAAAAGAGAGCCACATCCTCTTCCCTAGAACCCATGAATACTACCTTGTATGGGAGAAAAAGGACTTTGCAGATAGGATTGCATGAAGGATCTCGGGATGGGGAATTATCTTGGATTGTTCGAGCAGCTCTTAGATACAGTGAGATGCACCGTGCAGAGGGAGGCGGAGGAGGGCCTGACATGCCGGGAGGAAGCATAGGACCAGAGGCAGATTGCAGGGATGCAGCCACAAGTCAGGGAAGGCCAGCAGCCACCAGAATCTGGAAGAGGCAAAGAATAGATTCTCCCCTAGAAGTGCAGCCTATGAGAGACCTTGATCTTCCAGTGGACTCCCAGCCTCTAGAACTATGACAGGACATATTTCTGTTGTAATGGGTAAGATGAAAAGCTAGATGCCAGCACGGTGAGATGAGTCACTGAGAAAGGCTTCTGGGGTGCACTAAGGCCTGGGGGGAGAGA
>NC_043705.1:141190129-141236369 GCF_006229205.1 Suricata suricatta | reverse complement strand
AAAAATGAGGGAAAATTTATAACCGTTGACTTACAGGACATTTTAGCAAAGCTAAAGAAGTTGAAATTTGTAAGTGGAAGAATACTGGAAAATACAAGAATGTAAGAAAACAAGAAAAATTAAGCTTTCATATATGTTAGGCTTAGATTTTTCACATATGTGAAAAATTCAGGAAGAACTGTGATATTAAAAAGCTAGTATTTGTTCTGCCTCCAAACCAGCAAAATTCCAGAATTAATCCTTGAGTTTCAGGTATACTTGGGTCTCAACAGAGGAGATTTAATGTCATTTTTAGGGAACACTTTGGGTCTAGTGTTGACTTTGAATGAATTCACCACTGTCCACCTTTTGGATCAACATAGGGAGTTTAAGGAGACTCGTGCAGAAAGCTCTCACTCAATCTGGACTTGACACAATGTTCCAAGCATAACTGATGCATGCAGGAGAAAGGCAACAGCAGAAACCAGAAATCAGAAAATGTGAGACAGTAAATACACTAAAAAAATACCAGCAAGATCCATCAGGAAAAATATCCCAGGGTTCCTGATGGGGATGATGCCCAAAGCTTTTCTGCCCAACACTACACCCACTACCTTCCCAAGAGCAATGAGAAACTGGCACCAGTATCTGGTTCATCCGATAGCACAGGTGGCAGAGAAAAGTGACTCACCAAATGTCACCATCCTTTACACGGATGACACAGGATTTGAACTCAGGTCATCTGGCTTCAGCATCCATTACCTTAGCCATGTGCTTTGGCCCCATCTTTCAGTGAGTGGGGTGGCAGCACCTCCAGACTCCTAATTCCTTCCTACTCACCAGGGTCCTACTGAAAGAGGGAGATGGCTTGCTTTGAACTTGTCAGAGGAAATAAAATGCATTGTTTTCTCTTTCTAATAAATAGGAAATGAACTTCAATGAGAAAACCAGAAATAAAATGGTTTGTTTGAACAGATGATGTCTCTTCACCTGGTCACTACTGAGATTTTGACAAAACCATTAAGGTTTCAATGTCAATTCCATACATTTGGACGTCTTGATTGGCAAACCCCTCCTCCACCACCTGAGTTCTGGGCACAGAAAACACAAAGGTTGATGTAATTGACACTAAGTCATCACTGTGCAATTCTATGGAATGACCCAAATCCATGTGAAATTATATCAAAGGCCAGACAGGGGCACCCGGTGGCTTAGTCAGTTAAGTGTCTGACTCTTGATTTTGGCCCAGGTCATGATCTCATGGTTCGCGGGTTCCAGCCCCACATTGGGCTCCATGCTGACAGTGCAGAGCCTGCTTGGGATTCTCTCTCTGCCCCTCCCCTATTCATGTGTTCATTCTCTCTCTCTCTCTCTCTCTGTCTCTCTCTGTCTCTCTGTCTCTCTCTCTCTCTCTCTCAATAAATAAATAAACTTTTTTAAAAGTCAAAACAAAGAGCATGTATGAGTAGACAAGTGTGTATACAATCCCATCTTCCAGCACATTACAATGGAGTAAAGATGATTAAACTACATATAACTAGTTTATTAACATACTGGGTTATATTCCCAAAGTGAGTTTATATGTTGGATTTGGGAGAATAAAGAAAACACTAGTCCACGGAGATACCATGCACGTTGATAAGCACCCAGGTCAACAGAGTCCAGTGTCCCTGATATGAGACGAAGGATCCATGCAATATGCAGGCACAGCTGAGAAAACACACTGGTATTTCTAATCTGAGATTCTAAGAGTCCATGTCCCTCCCATTCCAGTGAAAGGATAATCCTCACCTCCCCACATGCAACATGGATGACAACCCCTTCCGCTCATAGCACAGAGCAGGAGAACTCTAAGAAGGTTTGACAGACCTCCAGGCCAGGGAAGACAAGGACAAGGAGCCGTGGGCCCTGGTGCACTCCTGATTTCTCACCCTTGTGGGGAGCTGGCCCACCTTTTCTCCCAATCTCCATTTCTCACCCCAGACAGTGTTAAGGATTCCCACCGCTGTCCTCTGACTGGAGGAGCCAGCCTTTGGGAGTCTCCCTAATTGGTCTCAAGGCTGACAGTAGGGCCACTATTAAAGGGGGAAACCAAACATTCTTCCCAAAGACATCACACAGGCAAAACAGAAGCACTGTGCTTTCAATGTAGTATTTTCTAGGACAATCATACCCTGAGACCTCTAACATCTCTGAAATAAATCATGCTGAGTTATCCTCACTTCCTCAGGCCTATGGGTCTGATTATGCTGAATATTAAGAGAAGCAGATTTTTCTTCTTTGTTTTTCCAAATAAGATACCTCTTCCCCATGTGCATCTAGATGTGCTCTCAAGGGCAACTGATTTAATGGACTATGATGATGGATAATGGTGTCTCTTAATTATTTTCTTAGGATTGTTGTAGCTGTGAAAATCAAGCCACATCCACATACATCCAAATAGCAATTATACAATATTTAATTGCTTTTTAATTTAGAAATGATTTCTCGTTTTGAGAACTATCTCTATTCCAGTGTCTTCAATCATTTTCTTTGCATATTCAAAGACCTTATCGGTCTATTTATAACTATGTTGATTGGTTTACCTCCTGTGGTATTTTGACAAATGTCATTCATAATTAGTTAGATTTGTGTTCATGCTAATACACAATCTGGGTGATTCGACCAACACATGATGCTTAATTACCCAATTTTAATTGAATCTTTAAAAATGGATGCAGCAAGTTCAAATGTGATCTACAAAATCTCAGAATCTCAAGTTTTCTAGGCACCAGACTCTGGGCATTTCCAAGAGATTTCATCCCTAGACCATTTCTGCCATTCCTTTAAATAAGGATGAGCCTCAGGAAAAAGAAACTCTTAGCTGACAGAATAGTTTCTATATTCCCTTTATATCAGTGATAAACAAAAGTGTTACTGCATAATGATCCTATGAGGACACAGTTTCTCCTCTGATGCGTAAAAACAGAAAGAGTGGACACTGAGGCTTGTCTGCATTTAATATTAGTAAGCTCACAATATATGAAACGTGGGTAGAAACCCTAGGTCATCCATATGTAGTCATTTTAATTGGGTCTATGCCAAGGAAATACCCAAACCCAGGAGATGCCAATTACCCAGTTGAATTCTTTGCAATCCATCTTAACCTCTAAGTATATTCAACTAGCATTTACTGAGCACCTATTAGATGACAGAATTTGGGCTGCAATATGATCCTTTCTAAAGCCTCCTACACTTTAGAAATTCTCAGCCTGATAAAAGCGAGAGAAAAGGAGGGGAGTAACTGTAACACAACTTGGGAAGTAAGTGTATCTAGTGTGAGAACCTCAAGAAGTGAAGGGTAATGCAGATGGGGAGCCACACAAAGAAACAGGCACGTGTCATGGGAGCAGTGATGGAGGAAAACCAGAGACTGGAGATTGTCCTGGCAGATGAAAGGGGCGCATGCTCACTGGACACAGGTAACCGCATGTGTAAGGTCTATTAGGAGCAAAAAGTCACCTCCCGTTCATGGGCCTGAGAGAGAGGTGCATGCTGATGCCCATGATGGGTGGAGGTCAGAGGACTTCGAAGCCGGAAAGGGAGAAACAGACAGACCGTGAAGCCTCGTAAATGATGTAGTTTGAAAATAGGATTTTTTGCATTTAAGCTTTTTAATCCTTACAGTAAAATAGTACACTAAGACATTAGCCACGATTAGGGGCAAGGGAAACTGAGGCACAGGGCATTGCAAACAGCCACCCAAGGTTGGCAAGCAGGTGCAGGATCCAAGACGGAACCATGATCAGACACAAAGTTTCAAAAGCCACCTGAGGAAAACGGATGGCACAGCTGAGGAAACAAACAATTAATGAAAGACTGTGAGCTCACCGGCGCCCAGGGAGGGGAGAGCAAAAGGCTGCCCGGGTGCTGGCTATGCTACGGGTATAAGGAAGGGTCCCCAAAACCCATCTGTGAAATACCCTTGTTCAGAAGGGGGGTGATTTGCTCTAAATCATAGACACATGGCTTGAACAACATGACACTGAGTCAAGATAATTCTTCAGCAGTTTGTTCTCCTAAACAATGGAGTGCAATGTCCACTGTAACACTAGCATCAACCCCTGGCCCCAAAGAGGTTTGCATGTGCACGCAATCCAGAGAAGGACTCCTTCCCCAGGTAGGAAACAGAAAAAAGCTCCTGCATCACCATTTCTATGACCTCCCACGCAGCCTGTACTGAACACCTTCCAACTCCCCCATGGACGAAAGTCAGATCGCCTTTTCCTTCCAATACGATACATGGCACATCACACTGGAGAAACAGCTACAAAACTATTCTAAGGGCGAAAAGTAAAGCCCAGCCCACCTGGCAAACAGACTATATATTTCATGTAAACACATGTATATATAATTTCATGTATACACACGCATATGTGATCTTTTCTCAGACCAAATTAAATTTCACTGAAAGTCCATCAAATGAAGTAACAGGTTCTGTATTATACCTGAAAATGTCCATCAACACGGTCAGCTCCGTCACAAAACATGCGGTTTGTGTTATGGATGGAGCCTCTGCATGGCTCTAAAAAATTATAATTTCTCCTTGCGGCACAGGAGGCCGGCGAGCAGTGTCTAGAATAAAAGAATCCCCTAGCCTCTTCCTTCCACCACGTTACTTGTAAGGCATCCAAGCACGAGAACCATCGGTGTGGCACCCTGCAGCTGGCCACGACTTCCAGAAGCTTCCCAGCGGCAACATCAAGGGCCATGAATGGGATGTGTCGGCAAGGTTCACGAGTAGGGGATCGCACAAGGGGGAGTTGGGAGGGGGGCTCTGCACAGCTCTGTACACAGCCGCGGAGGTCCCCAGGAGGCAGAGAGGGGGAGAGCCAATGGGCAGGGCAGTCATGGTGTGGTCTCTGCACCTGATGACCCACCGGCTGCAGGCATCCGGAACAAAACCGGATCTGCACCTACTGGATGCTCATGGAGACTGAATTCCAAAACATGGCTGAGGAGGAACACTGGGGAGAAGGGTTGTCAGGTGTCATGTCGCTAAAGTAAAATAGAAATATTCATGCTCCTTGGGAAGGACTCTCAGAGAAGTTACAGGTCTCACCCTCTTCTCCGGGTGAGTGCTAGTCTCAGCCTAACGCTACATATCCATATCCTTTCTTAAATTAGAAGCTCGGTGAAGTGAAGTTCTGCTCTGCAATAAAACTCCTGGGTATTGGATTAAAAATGTATTGATCAAACGTACTCAGTCTCAGGGACCCTGTCTGGTTACCTAAGGAAGACGTATAGGTGGGCGGGAGGGCTGATCAAGGAGCCGGGAAGACAGCAGGCCTGGCTGTTGGTCTGTCTTCCCCACTCTTAGGTTCCAAGGCAACGTCACAGGGTCCCTCTCACCAGGTTCCTAAAGACAATGAAAGTCCTGCTCCAGCCACCCTGGGGTTTCTTGGGGGGCGTGGAGAGTTGGGCTGAATGTGGTTTCATTGAATCTGTGTATTTCTCTCTCCCTCATTATTCCTTGATGCTTAAAGGATATAATAAATAGCAACAGCCTCCAGGGGCTGCAGTGACTAATAAGGAGAATTTATAAACGGCACCAAATCTACAGCCTGCACACAGTAAGCCTGCAGAACTGTTAGCCATTTATTAATTTTAATTATTTTTTAAGATTCCCTTTTTAATCTCATCCCACTCCTCCCAGTATCTCTGTTTAGCTTGGAATCATAGCTAAAGGGAAGGAAGAAAGGCAAACAGCTATGGGGCAAAAGTTTGCTCTGAATATCCTGACAGATTCACAATAACGAATATTTCCATGTGTGGTGGTGAGAAATTTTTTTTTTTTTTGCTCTAAGGGAGATTTGAAAACAAAATTTCATATAAATGTCTAAGGAATTCCTAATGTTTAGAAAGCTTAAGCCATTCAGTTAGGAAAAAGAAAGACACAGAGGTATGCCAAAACAAAAACAAAAACAGAAACCTGCAAAATCTGTTCAGAATGTCAAGTTGCTTGTT
Organism: Suricata suricatta; assembly: GCF_006229205.1. Classification (NCBI taxonomy): domain Eukaryota; kingdom Metazoa; phylum Chordata; class Mammalia; order Carnivora; family Herpestidae; genus Suricata; species Suricata suricatta. The sequence goes on along the minus strand of NC_043705.1, from coordinate 141,230,384 downwards.
GTGATATTTGGAAAAAGCAGGAACAGTGCATTAAGGACTTGTTGAGAATTTGTAATCAATGTATGATTTCATGAGGAACATATACTTGGTCTTTGTTCCTAGCCTCATTTCCAGTTCAGGACACAGAGCATTGAAATCTCTTGGAATTCCAGGAGTGATAAGAATACACTCTTGAGGGGCGCCTGGGTGGCTCAGTCGGTTAAGCATCCCACTTCGGCTCAGGTCAGATCTCACGGTTCGTAGGTTCGAGCCCCGCGTCGGGCTCTGTGCTGACCGCTAGCTCAGAGCCTGGAGCCTGTTTCGGATTCTGTGTCTCCCTCTCTCTCTGACCCACCCCTGCTCCAGCTGTCTCTCTCTGTCTCTCAAAAATAAAATAAAAAGCAATAAAAAAAAAAGAACACACTCTTGATAGGAACATGTTTGGTTATTCATAATCAGGTCCTTTCAACCACACCTGAGTTTATGCTAATGACGTGACTCTTGGCTGGGCCCAAGGATAGCTTCAAGCTGAAGGCTGGCTCTCCAGCAAAGTGATCACCCTGGGAGTTATGGGGTTGGAACTTACAGCCCCACCCATGGACTTCCAGTAAGGGAAAAACGTCTGAAAATTGACTTCAGTCATTTGATTAATCGTGGTGATGTAATTAACCCCCCATAAATGTAGAACATGATCAAGTTCAGATAGCTTCTGGGTTGATAAACACACTGAAGAGCCAGGAGGGTAGTGGACCCACCCGGCACCATCTTCGCCATTACTTTGTCGAAAGCATCACTTCCGTTTGGGTGTCCCTGAATCCCATCTTTTATAATATAGTGGCAAATTTCATTAAAATGTTTCCCTGAGTTATATGAACCATTTCTAGCAAATTATGGAGCCCGAGGAAGGGGTAGAGCAGGTTAGTCAAAAATAAAGGTGACAATCTGGACCTGTCCCTGGCGTCTGAAGGGGAGGTTAAAGCTTGTGGACTTAGTTCTTAATCTGTGGGACCTGAGGAATTCTGAGAAGCTAGCATCAGGATGAATTGAATTTTAGGACACCCAGTTGGTGTCCATGGAGTTGGAGAATTCATTGGTGTGAGTAAACCCCCCTGCATGTTAGAAGTGTTATAAGTAGAAACAGATCTGATGATAAGAAAATAAAACACTCCCTATTCTTTCCATCTGTGCCCCCAGGGCCTCCGAAGTCATCAGGACATTTAATACAGACATTAACATTTTTCTATGACTTGAATTTAAGTTCTTGCAAAACAAAAGAAAATACGGTCTTTAGTGTTTGTGACCCATACTAGTTCTTCATCATGGGATCACCTGGTGAAAATCTGGTCATCCTGGGGCATCTGGGTGGCTCAGTGGGTTAAGCCTCCAACTTTGGCTCAGGTCATGATCTCACAGTTCGTGGGTTCAAGCCCCATGTCGGGCTCTGTGCTGACAGCTCAGAGCCTGGAGCCTGTTTCTGATTCTGTTTCTCCCTCTCTCTCTCTCTGCCCCTCCCCAACTCGTGCTTGGTCTCAAAAATAAATAAACTATAAAAATATGTTTTTTTAATCCGGTCATCCTCATTGATTACACTGGGATTGAAAACCACCTGAGCTGCTCTAAAAGATGTCTGGCCTGGTCCACGTTCCCCCTTTCACTTAGGTGTTTCTCACTATGCCTCTTTGAAGAAAGGAGCCTCAAGTTCTAAAATGACTTAGCTTCTCTCAAACACACGCTCCCCTCATCTCTCCCCACCTTCCCTGCACAGATTGGTAAGAAGAATTTAGCTTGTAAATATACTTTGGTTGTTGTCTTTAAACTGATTGGAGGATTAGAAACTCACAAATGGTGGCTAGGAGCCTAGCTTCTTTGTAGGAAATATGGACTCATCATGAAAGACGCAAACAAACGCAAGCCCAAGTCTGTTTGCGGGAATTATATCATAAGAATGGACAAAAACAAAACACATACCATCAAAAACGATCATTTTAGTTTTCATTTATGTCTATTATTTCCTACTTAAGAGTACTTATTTCCCCAACACATGTCTACAAGCCAAGAGGGATATGGCTTCTTCAGCATGAAGACAGATGACAGATAGAAATGGGGCCAAGGAAAGCGGGAGGAAAAAAAGGGAAAGAAGGCCAGGAAGGAGAGAGGAGATGGGGGCATTGAAGGAAGGAGGGAAGCAGTGATGAACAGGAAGTCAGAAAACTTCAACCACCCAGTCTCCGAGTAAGGACACATTGTGTTCTAATAATGTACCAAGCCAATCCCAGAGCAGTGCACCAAGCATCTGAAATTAAAGTACGGCCAAACATTTAGGGAATCACTTTCTAGGAAACTGAATTCAATTTGGAGCCAAACGAATTGGTGGAGTAGAGCCTATGATTCTCAACTCTGAGAGTCTAAGTTGGTCAGAAGTGTGACACCCTCCTGCTCACACTCACTCTGAGTTCATCTCTGGGTAACGGCGGCTGTTTCCACAGTGGATCTGAGTTCACCTCTGGGTAATGTCCAGAGGTTTCCACAGTAGACCCTGGAGACCAAAGATGGGAAACGCACAAGGAAACTCATCTCTAGGTTCATCACTTTGTATATCCCTATTGGAGGACAAAGAAAGCTATCTTCTGCTTAATAATGAGAGAGTGACAGCAAAGAACATCTCCATGAGGAGACGTATCCCTTATTTTAAGCCCCCTAAGAGGTGAACAGAGATTGTCTTTGATCTGAAATTCTCTTTATTACTCTTAGGATTTTTTGCTATAATGTATATGCACTCTAATATTTAGAATAGAAAGGTGGGGGAAAGTATTAACATGTGAGCTGAGTGACCGAAACAATAAGCAAGTGGTCCATTGGGATTACAAATGAGTGGATACGTTCTTTCCTTTCTCTCTCACTATCTCTTTCCTTCTCTCTCTCTTTTTTTTTTTTTACCTTTTCTTTTCAGACATGGCGGTATAAGGTCTATAATTAAAGCCTACTATTTTGCTTACCTGGGGAACTGGGAGGGTCTCAAATGGTCAAACTGCCTGGCCCCTCCCCACTGTGTTACCATGGTTAAGGGCCCCTAGACAAAAGAACCTCCTTATCACAAGACAGGGCACTGTCCCTGCCCACCCAGTGCTGTCAGCTCGTGCAGTTCTTCAAGCGAGCCCCACACATCCTGGGGCACCCCAACCTCTTGATACTAGGAAGTCTGTGCCCTCAGCCCAGTTCTTCACTATGAACCCCATGTGGCCCCTCACAGGGTACAGTGTCTCCCTACACTGGGCTTTGAGCCAAATAAACTGTCATCATCCTAACTGTCCAATGCTGGGTGCCACAACCCTGAGGCGGAGGACTTCTTGAACCCTCACCATGTAGGTGGGTAGAAGGCAATTAAAATAGTCATCACCTCCCAGGTGAAGTCAAACCAAGTTCAAGTGAGCTGCTCCCTCAGCTTCCTTTCAGGCTCTCCTGGGACTGGTTGCTACCCACACAGAACGTCTGGGCTCCAGACACAGGAGCAGCGAACTCTAGCTGGCTGCACACCACGCACTCGTTGGGAATGTCGGGCACTTGGCTGGCATGCCATGTCTCCATGTCGAGGGCCTGGCATCTGAAAAATGCTGTTGAGATGAAAGGCAGTGTTTTGCGGAGGAAGACCAAAGAGGAATTGCTAAGTTTTAACATTCCTGGCCCCACAGCACCCTCTCCTTCCAAACCTCTCCCACATTGTCTCCCACCACCACATGCATAAAAAATCCATTTATCTCACATTTCCCAACCTGCTCTTGAACAAAGAACATCAGTGCTCCCTCCGCACGGTGTGCCTTCCAAATGCTGCTGGCTCTGTGTCCACCCTGAGGACATCTTAGGATAACATGGATGGTATAAGTCTCTGAATACAGGTTGATGTTTCCAAAGAAAGAACAGTCTTGTCCATGGTTTTATGTTCTGTCTTGATGTTTCAGACAACATGACACTACAGTGAGCCAGGGCACATTTCAAAGCACAAGAACGTCTCTGTACTTTCCAGGTGTCCTATAAATAGAAGCCACTGGCAAACCTCCACTTGTAAATACTATTAATAAAGGGGATGAATAGAAACCTGATTTGGAGGGGGGCATCCTGTTATTTGTGAGAAGGCTATGGTTCCCTAAATGACTATTACACATTTACAGTCTCTGTCAATGTAGTCACGTAATGCTTGGTTAAATAAGCCGTTATTGTTTAATGTAATTTTTGGCTAGAGTGGAAACTTTTATCAGGTCCCTTGAGGTAACACTAGAAAACAACATTTTATCTTTAAAACAACCTCTCCCTGTCCCTGTGAGGAAGGATGTGGGGAGATTCTAGCAATGGGATGATTGCAATCATTCTCTTTGAATAGGAGGGAGGAAGCACGGTGAAACTAAGAATATCCTTGTCTCTCCAGAGTAATGAAGAGAATTTGACCTAGCCCAGAATGCCCACCAAATTCTAGCCTCTTTCTGGAAAGATCATGTGCATCTCATCGTCATACAACCAGTTAGACTGCTGCGCAAATTAATACAATTACAACCATATTAATACAATATTCACGTGGAGGTTTGGGAAGCGTTGGATACTTGAACAGTAAGTCCAAACACTTCATCTCAAGCACCCAACTGACTACAAAATAAAGAAAAGAGACTTAAATTATGGCCCCTTATGTAATTCTCAGAAAACTTCTTCAAAATCCCATTTTACAGATTAGGCCTTGGGTGCAGGCAGAAGGTAAATGCCTCATTGAGTTCTGCCCAGCTAGAAAGTGGCAGAATCATGGTGGATTCCCAAGTTGTTGGCTCAAAACACTAGCATCTGTCCCTGGACCTATATGTTTCAACTACAAATAGTAGATGAAGCTCTTTACTGGCTTTCATATTCAGAAAAGATTAGGTTCTTCTTTCATATAAACCAAAAGGGTGATCTCAGAATCCAACCACACCTCATGGGGCTCTTTGGTTTGGAGAGAGCCATGTGACATCAATTCTCACAGAAACCCCCTCTATCTGCCAGAACTCTGTCTGCTTAACAAACCTGGTTGGTTGAAAACACAAATTTCTTGTGACCATCCATTGAGTCTTTGGCCTACTTGACTTTAGGACCTTCTTCCTTAAACTGAACTAATATCTATCACCCCATAGCTTTTTCCCGTTAGTTCTGGTTCTAGCCTTAGAGACACTGAGATAAATTCTTTGCTTTCTTCCACATTGTTGTACTTTTCTTGTTTATGAATCACTGAATTGTCCTCCTGGGTCTTTCTCTCTCTAGACCAATGTGTCCATGTTCCTCTTCCTATTTCTCAGATAATATGGAATCAGATTCTTCTGACTATCCTGGCCTCTTTCCCCTCTTTTATGATTGCCTGTAACTCAAAAGTATAGAATTCAAACTTAAATACTGAAAGATGGTATATGACCTGTGTTCTGAGATTTGCTCCATGATCATCTGGGGTTGGAGAGGGCATGGGGGAAGTGGAAAGGAGAACAGAAATAAGATTTGCAAAAATTTGGCACTTTTTTTTAACCGACTGCTGAATACATAGAGTTTCATAGAAATTTCTTTAGCCTTGTCTATATCTAAAATATTCCACAATAAAAATTTATTTTAAGGTGTAGCTTCCAAAAACATGCATAATACTTGAGACATGATAGGATTAGTTAGAGAAGGTGAAAGCATCACATTCTGTACCATCATACTGTATATTTATCTAAGGAAAAATGATTACTTTTTTTAGAGCCACTGAAATCTTTTGCCTTGTGTTTTCTGAAGCATCTCTGCTATTTCCCATTCTTGATTAACATAGTTGGCTTTTGTTGGTTTTTATTCCATGGATTGCACTTCAATTGTAGACCTTACTGTTTTGCCCTTGGAAATATTATATTGGTAGATTTCATCTGTTAAGAACCAATAGACACTAAAATGTCAATCAGCTTATTCATTTGGGACTACCCATGAATATTTTTAGCATAACCTTTATATCCTAACCTGAATCATTGACAAAAAAAAATACTGAGACAGGCTGAGATTCAAAACCTAGAGAATGAAATTGGAAAACACACCCTGTGTGTGGAGGATGTTCAGGGTTAGCAATTCAGTCTGGAAGGGCGACTCACAGCAAACAGTAATAAGACCACCCACCCATTCATTGAGAAACACCCAGAAAATGGGGCTGTGGAGACTGCTCTCAGGGGAGGAAACATAAAGCTTATCTTTGCATGCTTTTTTGCAATCAAGTTTGGAATTTGCTGGTAATATGATGACACTGATCTGGATGTTAAAAAAAAAAAACCTGAATGATAATGGCATTAAAAATGCCACCTTATTAAATATGATTGTCCTGGAGCAGTACGGGTTGATGTAGAGGTAAGACATATTGAATCCAGAAGTGAGAGAAAGAGATAATTGGATGTTAATAAAGAATTTATTTTCCTTCCACTGTGACAAATTTCATTTACATCACACTTTATAAATAATCACCTTCAACACTTTAACAGATTGCTGCAATTTATCATGAATTTTTAAAACACTACCTTGCATAGAGATAATTAATCAGCACCAACTGTTTGATTTGTAATTGCTTAATAATTTGTGGATAAATTATATTTATCTCTGTTTTAAACATACTAATTTATTTTTGAAAGAGGTATATTTCAATTTGTTTTAGAAATGATGACAATTTCATGAAAAATAAGGCTATAAGGAATACAACATTTGCATCATACTGTTATCTTCCGAGACTAAGTAGAAACATATTTTTTTCCCCTCTAGGTTGTAAGATCAGATCTTTAGACTAAAGAAACTACCAGAAGTGCATCCCTTGGAATCATCACAGAAAGCCCTATGGGAAGAAGACTGTACTGATGGAGTAACTGTTGGTTGGAAAGCTGAGGGCCTCGTGCCTCTAATTTGTTACTGCACTGAGTCACCCAAAGTCACCACCTGCAACGAATTACTTAGACTAGAATCCCCACCCTCAAATCAGAGACAGCATGGTGGCAGATGGAGGACGGGGGTTAGCCAAGTAGATAACCTATAAACGAGAGTTTAATACTATCTGCTGTAGGCATGGAAGCAATAAAAATAGATATAAATGCCGGCAATAACCTCTTGAGTCAGAGTTGTGACTCTTAGCCGACTCAGTAACAAGACACTCGAGATGACTGCGGAATCCATAAAGGAACACAAACACAATATTTGTGTTCTGGCTTTGCGTCTATTAGTGACGTAACCCTCAGCAAATCGCCTAACCTAACTTGGTTTGCTCTTCTGGAAATATGGAAAAAAATAATAAATGCGTAATTACCGAAAAATGGTGATACAGAGTTCTAAAGAGATAACACCCATGAAAATACTCTAAACACTAAAATGGAGTAGACACATTTACTTTATAGTTATTTGCATAATGGTAGCCAAAAAAAAAGCAGAAAATATAGAATGTAAGATTTTGTATGACAGGGGTGATCTTAAAGTTTCTATAAATGTGTTAGGATTTTTCAGTTACACCACTGACTTCTGCTTATACAGTACTAAATCATAATGGATTTAAAAATAAGTATTAGTTATAGGGGGTCTTTTCTGACCCAGAAAACTGGTGTTATTAAGCCCCATCTGACAATGAGCCCTCTTTTTAATGACCACACAGAAAAGAGTCCACGCAACAGGCCTGGGTCTTAGAAGGGTCTGCGTGCAAAGTTGGCCTTTAATTGGTATTGGGAGCTTGGATTTCAGGAGCATTTCTACCATTCTCCATTATGAATGGCTCGCTGTACCTAAACTACTTACGTAACAAGATGGTTTATGGTGAAACTTGCTTTGCTTCAAGGAGTCTGGAATTTTAGAAGGTTCCAGGCAGAAGGTGTCTATGTGACCCGCCCTCACTATAAACCGAGGGAACTGAGTCCAGTGACCTTCCCTGGCAGAGAGCACTGCACATGTGTTGTCACAATTTGTTGCTGGAGGGATGAAGCTCATCTTCTGGGACTCCCCTGTGACAAGACTCTGGAAATGTGTATCTGGGTTCCTCTGGACATCCCCTCCGGTGCCCCTTCCTTCTGCAGATGTGGCTTCAGAGGCATCACCATAAGAAACCACAGTCAAGAGTTGTGGAGTCTAATGAAACATTCTAGGGACGTATGGAAACCGGGAGGTCTTGAAGACCACCCTCCACCAATTCCAACACAGTAACTTCACAAATGTACATCGATGGAAAAATCTTCATAAATCAATGGCCAGAAACATGAGTAAGATTTTACAAGATAACCTGAAGCAATAATACATCTCTAAACTCTGGCCAGAAGAGAGAGTGTGAGAGGCAAGGTGGGAAATCATGGCTGGTCAGATGCACAGCATTCCCTTCAGAAACACCTTCTCTGTGTGGCCCGAGGGCTGCTTGGCATGGATCTCAATAAGTACCTGGAGAAAACAAGCCTGGACTCATTCTAATCTGATAGAAAGGAGATTTCTCCAAACCAACGTTGGGCAACATTGTTTCATCTGGAACTTTTGGTTAAAAAGAAAATACTAGGAAAGGTGAAGTTGTCTTTAAATCAATCAATCAGTCAATCAATAGCATGCATGTCTGTGTTTATATCATTTAAATAATTTATTCACCAACCTAACCCAGAACTTTGTTGATATGATTAGCTAACATGAACTAAGAGCTTCTAGGAACAATAAAAGCCACCGTGTCAGTCTTATATAACCCCCACAATAGTCTGTGAGATGGTACCATGATCATCCCCATTTTACAGAAGAGAAAACAAAATATACTAATATTACTGAAATAAGATGGACTCTGAAATTTAATTTCTAATGTGTAATGACTTGGGTAGACCAGTAAGATCAACAGAACTCAAAAGAGACAATTTTTTACTTCATTAATGGTACATTTACTCCTTAAGAATAAAAGTTCCATCTTCTCTCTAGCACAGAATGTTTCCCTACTGGAATTAAAATATTCTTTACCCCATTCAAATATCTCCTTTATATCCATGGACTAAACAGATCCTGTTCAAAGATTTCCCCTACCATTCTCAGTATATGTTTACACTAATGACTCCAACCAGAGATGAAATGTCTCCCACTAAGGGACATTTGGCAATGTCCACAGAAAATTTTTTGTTTTCACACTGCTGAGGGGTGAGGGTAGGCACTCCACTGGCATCTGGTGGGTGGAGGCCAGGGATGCCATCCAACATCTTAGAATGAATGTATAGACCAGTCCCACAATGGAGAATTATCTAGCCCCAAATGTCTACTACATCAAACTTGAAAAAATCCTACTTTATATGAAAAGCAAATCCCATATTCATATTATTTTATGGATTTTATCAATTTACTGATTGACATTATTATGGAGGGATACTGAGAGCTATCTGGGGTTCTTACAGATTCCCAGATCACCCATCAGTTAAGGTAAATAGAACCATGAAGCCTGCCTGAAAGAGACCAAGAAATACTGTTGTCCCTGACAGGGCAGAGATAGCTGTTTGACATTTGTCAGGTCACGACATGTGCTGGGAAAACAGGGGACTGTCAAGGAAAGGTAAAGTTGGTTGGCTCATGTCTAATTTCCTTCCCACAGTAACACAAGAGTGTCACTGAAATTCAGGTCAAACAAGGTTCACTCTCTGAAGCAGACCAATTAATGTCGAACATACCTTTAAAAACATAATGACTACAAATAAACTGATAAAGACCCAACAAACAAAGGAGAGAAAAAAGGCAGAGGAAAAAAAAATGAGCAAGAAAAATGAAGCAAAGAAGAAGTGTAAACTGGAAAAATGAGCAGTCATAACAGATGCAGGCAGTGGGGACTGAGCATGCTGTCAGTGGGTCTCGACTCTGTCCCTAAGGTTTTCAGTAATGCAGGGGAAGAGGACCCAGGACCATTGAAGGCAGAAACTGGACAAGCAGTAACTGCATTGTTCCCAAAACTTTCAATCAAACACACATGCATAAAATGACACACTCACCCTCTCTGTGAAATGGATACTAAGGAAAATGAACAGGACATACCATTTATTTATACCAAAATCCCCTGAATTAATTTAATTTCAGAACTAGAATATAAGAAAAGGAACAGTGAAATCTTAAGTGCCATAAAGACACTGAAGCATTAATCACTTTCTGGAAGTCATATCTGACCAGATGGAGAAAGGGATTTCCAACTGAGCCAACTGCCATATCACCAGAATGGCCCTTCTAAAATATACTATTGGGCCGCCTGTGCGGCTCAGTCGATGGGGCATGCAACTCTTGATTTCAGCTCAGACCATGATTTCACCGTAGTGGGATCGAGCCCTGATCCAGGCTCTCTGCTGAGCATGGAACCTGCTTGAGATTCTCTCTCTCCCTCTGCCCCTCTCCCCCACTTATGCTCTTTCTCTCTAAACTAAAATAAAATTAAAATTAAAAAATAAAATACGCATTCCATCATGTCACACATGTGCCTTTCCATTCCAAAGCTTAAAACCTGAATTCCTAGTGCAAGGTAGAATAGAGGTGTCCATGTGCTAACCTGTGGATCCATGACTGCATTATGTCACCTGGCACAGAGGGAAATTTAGGCTGCAGATGGAATTAAGGTTGCTAATCAGTTGATCAACTGGGTTACCCAGTTGTTCTTGAGATGGGGCGATTATCCTGCGTTACCCAGTGAGTCCAATATCATCCCAAGGGTCCTTATAAGTGAAAGGGGAAAGCAGAAGAGTCTAAGAAAGAAAAGGAGATGTGATGGATGAGTGATTAGATTGCTGTCTTTGAAGAGAGAAGGGGGCCAGGAGCCATGCAGGGCAGGTGGCCTCATGAAGCTGAAAATGGTAGAGAAACAGATCTTCCTTTAGAACCTCCAAAAGGAACACAGCCTTGCCAACACCTTCGTTTTAGCCCAGTGGGACCCATTTTGAACTTCTGACATCCAGAAGGGTAAGGTAACAAATTTACATTGTTGTTGTTTTCTTAACTGTTTGTTTGTTTTTGAAAGAGAGAGAGAAAGGCAGACACACACACACACACACACACACACACACACACACACACACACAGAATCTGAAGCAGGCTCCAGGCTCCGAGCTGTCAGTACAGAGCTGGTTTCAGGGCTCGAACTCATGAATTGCAAGATCATGACCTGAAAAAAGTCAGGTGCTTAACCGACTGAGCCACCCAGGTATCCCAAATGTACATTGGTTTTAAGCCAGTAAGTACACAGCAATTTGTTACAGCAGCAGCAGAAAACGAATGTGTTCCCCTTGCGGTTTTCTGCTGCATTCTAACAAGTTGTTATGAACTCAGAGGTCTACAGAACACCTATGTATTAGCTCACGGTTCTCTTGGGTCCGGAGTCCTGCTGTACATCAGCTGGGTCCTCTCTTTAGGAGCTCACCAGCCTGAAGTCAAGGTGTTGGCTAAGACAGCGATCTCTGTGAGGCTCAGAACCTCTTTCAAACTCACTGGTTGAGGCAAAATTCAGTTCTTGGTGCTCTGGGGACTGAGGCCCACTGCTCCTAAGAGCTGTTCCACCATGTGGCCCTCTCCACAACTTGGAAATTTGCTTCTCCAAAGTCAACAGCAGAGCATCTTTCTCTGCCGGGAAACTCATCAGTGTTCTTAATGACATCTGCAAAATCCCTTTACTGCTGCCACCTAAGGTGACCTCAAGTGAATCCTATCTTATCACCAGTTCCACCCACGCTCAACAAGAGGGGATTAGATCTAGCGTGTCCACCATGAGGCAGAGCCATGGGGCCCATGTTGGAATTCTGTCTCCCACACTCCTTGTTTGGGAAAGCTATGTAATTTGTCCCTGTGCCCCTGCCAACTTATCCTTAACCAAATCCCCCAACACAGGCCAGCTAGTGAGTCGTAGGCACTGCCCTGAGTGGGCTCACTGTCACATACAACACCCATGACCTCAGACAGGAACCCTTCCCTCCAGTGACAACCCCCATGCTGTTCCCCCAGCTCCTTCTTACTTCTCTCAAAGAATGCTCAAACTTCACTTCATCTTCCTGGTCATAGCACCTAACGCAGAACATGGGAGCAGGGAATTAATCGCTAGGCACCTCAATGCACATGATCCATGGTTTTACTAAAAATACGTGTATAATCAATTTGCCTGTATCAAATATGTTTTCCTGATTGAATACCCCAATTCCAAATGAAAGCACATTGTAATGAATACCCAGCAATGCAATCATTTTCAGAGGACCATAAAACAGTGGCTAATATAGAATTCTGAAAGAAACTAATAGTGACATGAGGAAAGCAAAAGACCTTCATTTTCATAATGTAAACTCAAACCTGGGTTTGCTTGCCTGAAAAGTATCAACGTAGACACATCCTGGATGAATTATGCCGAGAAATCGGCCATGTGGGAGTTAACAATGAGCCAGCGAATAAGGAAGGACAAGAATATAATTACTTCCATTCCGTTTTTATGACCGATTGGGCTGATTCAAATCCAACACAATTTATCAATTATTTTGAACAATCACCAGCGATGGAATTTTTTTCCTTCTTTATTCTCTAACTCAAGAACTCTTTCATAGGGTAAAATTTGAGGGACCCGCAAATGGAAATCATGAGCCAGTGTGTGCCAAGCGTGTTTTTGCGTAAAATGAGGAACAGCTTTCTTATTTGTTCTTGCAGTTTTCAGCTGCAGGATAAGACAGATATACTTTAATAAATAGTTCTCCTTGTGCCAACCAGCCACACATTGCCTCAATTACAGTCCTACCCCGGCCCTGGGGGAGGGCGGGAGCCGTCTTCACAGCCGGACCCCAGCCCTGGGAACAGTGATAGTAACACGAGTCGGGCACCCCCTCGGCCAGCCAGATAAACCCTGCCAGACTGGGGCAGCGGGCCCAGCAGGACAGCCCGCAAAAGTTTCTGTTCTAATAATAACACCAAAGTAGAGGAAATGACACAGGAACATCTGCAGTGTGTGCTAAATTCCTCATGCCTCCAACACGTTTTCAGTCCCCTCTCTCCAACTGGAATCATGTGCACCTCTCGCTGCAAGTGCTCTTTGCTTCCATCCATCGTCTAGGAGACCTTCCACTCTAGCAGGGATATGGGACATTTCTTGTTAGGAAGTGGTCCTGCCCACGAAGTGCCTGCATTTCAGGAAACTGACCTGACTCCGTGGTGTGGTGTTTGGTTCTGCAAACCCGCTCAAAGAGGACTCTGAGCATCAGCCTCTTCTCTGGGAACCAGCCAAGCCTGGTTTCCTGTGAGTCAGCCTGGAAGTCCAACAAGTGCCTGGAGCTCTTCCTCCCCAAAGAAGTCTGGGATTATCAAGGAACTCTTGACTTAGTCTCTCAACATACTAACATCCAAATTAAACACATCATTTAATTCCAACTGTAGTTACCCTAGTTAAAGCCATGAGTCATGGGACCCCAAAGCAGCCGGGCTCGGTTCTTCTCAACATCAGCTCACAAGTTTCCATAACAGCTGTTTCCAGATGCCTGATCTGTCTCTCTGCCAAAAGGCGGTTCAGGAGGGTGTAGGGGAAGAGAACACCCCCAGGGGGGTCCCAGAGCAACCTTCTCCCTCGTGGAGGTGGCATGCTACAATGCATCTTGGCCCCAGCACTCTGCTGGGAGCTGCTTCATGGGGAATTGAAGGAATACTATCAAAAAATATAGATGCTTCCAAGAAAATTGAGGCAAAAATTGATGTCCCTCCTCTAGAGAACTGCACCAAAATTACTGATCGCTTTGTATAAGGCTTTCGGAACATGAACGGTATGTTCCACCACTCTGACCAAATACAAATGATAAATTAAGGTGCTAAAATTCCACCTATAATGTTACAATAAAAAGAAATTGCAAGAAGATTTCATACGAGGTTGTGTATGAAAATCCACCTGTCAGTTACATGCAAGTAGGTCACTGTCACCTGAGTGTGCAAACCATGGCAAATTTTCAAATTGTTACAATGATTACAGCACTGATTTAACAAATGCATGCACTAAGCAATAATGGGTTTTCCTAGATTGATAGCTGTATTTCCCACAAAACCTAGTGCTCACCCTGGCCTTCCATCCCTCAATCCAATATACTAATAATCTCAACAATCCTTCTCTGCTGCCTGACCCTGAATCTTGCCAACTGCCTTAGGCAACACAACAGATACCTGTGATCCTCTTCTCAGCTCAACATGTGCAGTGCCTGAAAAGCACTCCTTCAAGGAGTGGCCCCAAAAGAGATAGTTGTCTTGTGGTCTGTCTTCTGGTCATGGCCAATTGGGCCAGGGATGGAGAGCTAACCCATTCCAATCCGAATAAGTATTCCTTAAGTTTGTTTTCATATAATATTTTATTTGTTTTTATAAAGGATTCTCTATTTTAATTTAAAAAAATTTTAAGTAAGTTCTTGTCACGATTCCAAGATCAAAAGTTTCATGTTCTACCACTGAGGATAGGACTGGATCACTCATATAATCACTTATTTTATTTTATATCACATATTTTATCTCTTCTTCTATTTTATTTCATATCATGTATTTTATCTCTTCCACACAACTGAAAAACAGTACAGTGGCCTCTATAATACCCGAAGTCAGCCCAGAAAAATCCATGAGGAGACACAAAAGTGTCCTGAGGTCTGTCTCTGGCCAGGGCCCTCCCTCCTCCTGGCACCAGTTGACCTTGGACACTTTCCTCTGTGAACACATTCTCCTTTTTCAGCTGCACTCAAAACAATCATGGCCAGTTTCAGCCTTTTGCTTTTGTCCTTCATGAACTGCAGGAAAGGGGACCACACACGCCCTGGCCCAGCCAGCAGGTGCAGAAGACCAAGAACTTAGGGATGGATTTATCCATTGTCCTGTTCCCTCACTCACCTCCATTGCTCACAAAGACAAGCAAATACACACACACACACACACACACACACACACACATGCACACATGTATGCAATGAATAAGCAAGTTCACATTTGTATTACACATCAGCACAATCTGGAAAATAGCATCTGTAGCAAGAGTTGTTAGGGTCAACCAAATATCTGCTAAGTGGGTCAATATCAGAAAAAGTATCAAATACTATTTCTAGGTTTCACACAATACACTAAATATTATTGAATTCAAAATAACTAGACACTTAGCTCTGTCTTACATAGGAACTTCTTACTGTCACGTATTTCTTTGTACACTTTAACTGTTTTTTCATTTTTTTAATGTTTACTGTTTATTTTAGAGAGAGAGGAGAGAGAGACAGAGCACAAGCAGGGGAGGGGCAGAGAGACAGTGAGACACAGAATCCAAAGAAGGCTCTAGGCTCTGAACTATCAGCACAGAATCTGACACAGGGTTCGAACCCACGAACCATGAGATTATGATATCAATCAAAGTCAAACACTTAACCAAGAGAGCCACTCAGGCACCCCTAAACACGGTAACTATTTTTAGATGACTATAACTAGAAGTTTTCTCTAAAGAAAATTTAAATATGATTTACATGTCAAAGATTTTATCATGTCATCCATTCTAAGGATTTATAATCCATTTATCTTTAAAAAAACTCTACACTTTTAAATGAAATTATATCCGTTATCTTACATCCTGTTAGTCTCCAATGGGAATTAGCAAAGGACAACAAGCAGACCGACCTGGCCCACCACCTCTTATTATAATTGAAGGTTTATTGGAACACAGCCACCTCTATTCATCTACATATTGCCTGTGGCTGGTTTTGCCCCATAAGTGGCTGGGCTGATTTTTGGCACCAGAGATCACATGCCTACAAAACTTCAAAATTTACTATCTGGTCCTTTGAAGATAAAAATTTGCTAACTCTTTCTTTAGTCAAATAGAGCAGAGCAGTTTGAAAATCTTTTCCCTCAAACTCTAACTTAAAAAAAAAAATTAACATGCCAGCACATTCAACCACACACAATTAAAAGATAAAGACTCTGAAAATCTCTGTTTCTCTTTGAAACCATTGATGGGTAAAGAACATAAGAAGCAATCTAAGACAAATTTAAAAGAAATACATGACACATATATGGTGTTTTAAAATATAATTAGAGAGGCACCTGGGTGGCCCAGTCAGTTGAGTGTCCAACCCTTGATTTTGGCTCAGGTCATGATCTCATGGTTGGGAGACTGAGCTCCGCACTGGGCATGGAACCTGCTTAAGATTGTCTCTCTCCTTCTCTCTCTGCCCCTCCCTCAGTCGCCCTCTCTCAAATAAATAAATAAATAAAATAGAATTGAAGACACTTCCAAAGTCTAGGAAAACCATAAGATAATAGGATACTTCATTAAACAATGGTCCTACAGGAAATAGTGTGTAATATCACCACAGGATAATTTGAGGAAGGCTTAATAAAAAGACTATTGACAAAGATGTGGGTGGGTGGAAGGAAACACAAGACCCCCCAGTGGTTTCCAGGAAGTCTAGTCTGGCATGGGAGAAGAGTGGGACCATAAAGAGAGAGCCAAGTCACATGTATCTCTGTAGTCTGAGTCTTTGGGTGAAGCTGAACTTTGACCAATGGCCATGACCAGTCCGAGATTACCTTATGAGTGCAAGTGAAGGGAATCATAACTCTGGTCCCTCTCTCTTCTCTCCTGCCTATGTGCCTTCTCCATCGGCCCCACCCCACAGGACTCTTGAAGGCACAGGAACATGGAGCTGGGCCACGGACGAAGGGGTAATTATACTAGAAGCACAAAAGAGAAGATACTCAGCACAGATACATGATCTTTCAAGGTTAATGATACAGGAGAAGATAAATGCAAAGCCGTTTTCAATGGCATTTATATTTCTAGCAAGAACAGTCTCATGAATGAAATTCATTTTATAAAAACCAAGGTTAAGACTGAGGGGGATTCTTTTTTCTAACATTAAACTAAAAAACCAGTTTTACCAAAAACAGATTGCATGATGAAGTGGCTAGAATTAGAAGGTCGTCTTGGTAAGAAAACAGTTAACCTGACAATAGCTAAACCCACAATTCCATCTAACTCTTATCGTGCGATATTTGAAAAGAGTAGACATGACAAACAAAACAAGTGAAAAGCAGTAAAACATTTAATCATGTTCTCCAAACAAAGGCTTTGTCCTCTAAAAAATATTTTTAAATTAAATGGCTTTTTGCTAGAAAGAGAATCTTAGCTGCAGTAATATGTGACCCAGTTGTTTAAGCGGACTGGGGTTCACAGAACATCTTTGATACGACTCCTCCAGGATTTCTTGAAATCCTTTGCTTCCATACACTTAATTGATAAGGCACGGCATTTACTCCTGTCAATGCATAATTCCCAATTTATATATCACATACACATATAGCTGTGCATGTAGATATATATTTTTAAACAAAATTTTTAATGTTTATTTATTTTTGAGAGAGAAAGACAGACAGAGCGCCAGTGGAGGAAAGACAGAGAGATAGGGAGACACAGAATCCAAAAGAGGCTCCAGGCACGTAGGTGTCAGCACAGAGCCCAATGCAGGTCTCAAACCCACAAACTGCGAGATAATGACCTGAGCTGAAGCCAGACCCCCAACCGACTGAGCCACCCAGGTGTCCCTAGATACATATATTTTAATTACAGGCTTTAAAATAATGGCAGAAAAATAAGATGATGAATATTGTAGAAAAATGTTTTATATTCTAACTGAATAAAAGGGTTTTTTTAATCCTAGCTTAATAATTTATGACGTAATGATACAGTGATCTATGATACAGTGATATGACTCAGCGATACAGTGATTGGAGTCTTTTGTACATTCAGTTTATTTTGATTTTTAGTTTAAAAATGTTATAGCTAAAATAGGCATCGCAAACAGATACATAAATCCAACTGCATTGTTGACCGTTCTACTCAATTTTCATCTGCTATTTTCTTTTCAAAGCTATCTTCCACTTATAATGGGTTTTTTTGTTTTTGTTGCTGTTGAAATTTGCCTAGTGTATTTCCATCCTTATTGGTGTCAAAATCTCATGCTTGAAAACTTCTAGGAGTTCTAAAATGAACACAAGACATGCTCAAATCCTCCAGCTGGGAGTTTTATGACCAAGTTAAAAATGCATGTAAAGGGGCACCTGGGTGGCTCAGTCAGTTAAGTGTCTGACTTCAGCTCAGGTAATGATCTCGTACTTTGTGAGTTTGAGCCCTGTGTCAGGCTCTGTGCTGACAGCTCAGAGCCTGGAGCCGGTTTCAGATTCTGTGTCTTCCCCCTCTCTCTGCCCCTCCCATGCTCATGCTCTGTCTCTGTCTCTCAATAATAAATAAAAACAATTTTAAAAATGCATGTAAAAATGTTAATTAAAATTTTTCTATGTTTTCAAATCTAAAGTTTAGGTAAGGCATTATTACAATGACATCTGTATCATTTTGAACAGCAAATTTGTGTTAAGGATGGAAATATTTTGAAGTGTCTGATTAAAAAATTACTTTTCCATTGTAGGAGGGTTTTTTTGAAACACATATTCAATCTTACTCATTCTTGAAATGAAATGAAATGATTACTTTTTTCCAAAAATACCTATTTATCATACCTTAAAAATTACACAAAGCTCAGCAAATGTAGATGACTTCTCAAAAAAAAGATGGATAGACAAATATATTCATACATATGTGTGTATATACACATATACATACACACAACCATATATTATGCTTGATGAGTCCTTAATGTTAAGTTAATACGATGATTTTTACAAAATGTTACCACTGGATACCTGGAGAATGTCTCTATGGAACACAAAGTAACAGTCCCTCCCGACTTCATTACAAAACACTATGAAGGTCGTACCATATTAAATAACACAGTGCAAAAATCCAATGCACTGACACTTATAAACCAGCACCTTTCCCCATTTGTCCATGACTCCCTCAAGACGCCTATGGACTCTGAAGTGTCAGCACTTGACATATTGAAAAAGTGAGGGCGCCAGCATCAACTGCGTCTTAATAGTAGTAAACTTTCACTAACTCTTATATAAAAATAATAGAAACAGAAATTCTAGTATTTCTTCCAATCCATTTATGAAATCACTGCAGATTCCCTGCAGACTCCCCTCCAGGTGTGTGTTAAAAATGAAGATTCTTCATGAAGGAGGTTGGAATGTCCTCCATGGTATCTACCCTCCTTCTGCAAGGTGACTTGCCTGTCCCCTGTCCATAACCAGAGTCTAGTTCATCACTCCAAACCCTTACAGGCCTGTGACCATTCTGACCGATAGAATATGACAAAAGTGACCTGTGCCTGCTAGCTCTGGGCTGAGCCTGAACTGGACCATCCGCTTCGCCTCCTAACCCTGGAAGCCAGCCACTATGTAACAAGTAGTGTCATCTCAAGGAGGAGGAGAGGCCCTGGAGGGTAGAATGACAAGTGCAGAGGACAGGGATTATAGGGGAAGGGAAAAGACAGAGAAAGACAGAGGCAGAGACAGAGAGAGTCAGAGAGAGGTTTGTAAAGATTTGTATAGCTCACTACTAAGCCAATAAAATAATAGTGACATTCATGCAGCGCTTAAAGATACAGTAGGCTGCATTCACGGAGGGCGATCTGCATGAACTCACTTGCTCATCAGGAAAACCTGAAGGGAGACATTATGATTACTCCCAAGAGGAAACAGAGACACAGTGAGTTTAGGGACCTCACCCACGGCCACACACATAGGAAACAGAGACAGTAGAAACTGGAAAGTATTTTCCAAATACTCATCTTCACTGCCTCTACTTATTAATACAGAAGTTGTAGAGAGAATGCCAAATAACAAAATTTTGCCAAATGTACAGCAAGATGAACTATTCTAGAATTCCTTGTAAGTTTAAACAATCCATTTTCCTGGCACTTCATTCAACAAAAACTAGCACAGGAAAGAATATTTCTTTGAAATCCCTAACTAATACAACAGGGTTTCAACTGTTTGTATCATAAGGGTAATTCCGTAAGCCAAAGTTGTTGCTGGTTTAGGCCAGTGGTTGTCAGCTGGGGGCCATTTTGCCCCCTCCCCCCAGGGGACATATGAAAATGTGGGAGGACATCATTGTCCTCATCATTAGAGGGGCGGGGGCACTGAATTCTAGTGGGGAGAAGTCAAGGATACTGCTAAAATTCCTACAACGCACAGGCGGCACCCTTCAAAAAAAAAGATCATATGGCTCAAAATAGGAACCGCGTGAGAAACGCACGTTAGGAAATGGTCAGAGCTAAGCTCTGTCTCCTCGTTGGTCCCTGTCCACGAGCATCCTCTGTTCTGGCCCCGAGCTCCTGCAGCGCTGGTTTATGTCCCACACCGGCAATTAATCACAGGGTGCCTGGGATAGCACTCCACTATCACTATGAATTTTTCAGGAGCATAAATCTTATCCTGTCAACCAGAGCATAAGCTTCCAGTGAGTTCTGAGGTTCCTTTCTTTCCGCAGAATGCAGTGCAAATGGTACCTGATATCTATTTGTCAATATGATTTACCTTATCATTTCCATTCCTTGAAAAATTTGAAATGGAAGACTCAAAGCAATCCAGGTAATTGCTTCCTTCGGAGACAATGTCTTCCTTAGTCTTTTACCTCTAAAGGGTTTATGATGCCTTACTTTTCACCGCCCCCTCCACAGGCCTATGAAAATCAAACTTCCTCTAATTTTAAATTGCAAGAGAAAGTTATCACAAGAGAAACGCAAAATCCAATTTGTGAACGCTCAGTGCTGACATTCCGGCTGCTTTTTACTCACTGCATGGACGGTCGGTGATCGTGCATTTTTTTTTTTGCAATAATAATAGCAAATCTAATGCATGTCACTAAATTCTACACTGTTCTTGACCTTGGTTGGTCACAGTATGCATTTATGTAATTCTTCTCTCATGTCTTCCTCTTTTGTACTATTTGCTCATCTAACGTCTTTTCATTTTTCTTTCTCCTTCTCTAAAATTTATGTGTATTTAGACCAGTTAATGATCCGCTATATAACTAGGTGAGCCCTATGACACCCAGCATCTGGAAGTGAGAAACTGATAACCCAAATTAGTAATTGATCTTAAGGCGCAAGTGGAGAGGATATTAGTATTCTTTGCAAAAATCAATAAGGAAGAAACTAAAAAGATTAATGTTGTTGGCATCTTATGTTGTTCCTACGCTGTTCTCTAAAGAGAAAACAAATGAAGAGTAGCTAGTTCCTTTATTTGCAAAATCACAATTACATCCTATATTATTCAACCTCTTGTCTTATCACCTGGTACTACCTTTGCCAACAGAGGTCTAAGTGGTTTGAAAAGATGTTGGCTCTTAAGGAATTCTATAATAGAAGGGAGAGGAGAGACAAGACAATGAAATGGGCAACATAAGCTCAGGTCACAGACAACAGTGGATAATCCCCAAATTTTGTCTATCTGTCTTTGAAATGTGGCCAGACAGCACCTGGGCTTCCTGCGCACATGGGCGATGCAGGGACCCTCTGGCACATGATTGTCACCAGCTCATTTCTGCAGCAGCTACTTGGGGTCTGAGAGCTGCAAGTGTCACGGCTCTATGGATGTGCGTCACTGGGGGAACAAGCCTGACCAGGCGCTCCCTCCACCACTATGGAAAGCTGCACAAGCCCAAGAACTATTCTCCCTTGACATCAGCAAGTTTGCCCAAAACTAAGGCAGTGGATGCTTGTCTTAGGCTCAAAAGCCATAGTTCTGCCCGATGCCAGGAAGCGAGCACAAACTCCCTTCCATTCTCTCCTGGATTCTTCCTTCCATTCCTCACACAAAAGTTGACATTATGACTCCTTCATATCAATACTTGTAGTGGTGTCAAACTCCCTGCTCATAATATCTGAACACCCACTACTGTCCACACACCTTGACAGAAATTGCCCCACAGATTCCCAGCCAGCCCACCTGCTGAACCTCTCTGAACTCCAAACCCTGCACCTGACATCTGTGTCGTCATCCAAGGACACTGGACTCCTAAACACTTCATTCACAGAGCAGACAACCCGAGCTCCCTTTACACTGAGGCCGAAATGCAAGTGCGGTTTCCTAATGAGCCAAAAGTCTACCTTGTTCTCAAACCTTGTTGGTTCGCCAGTCACCCGTTCATTCATTCATCCTCTCCATCACTCTCTTGCTTGCCATTTTCCTCCTTCCTGTCTGTCCTTCTTCTCTAGCCCCACCAAGAATTTAAACTCCCTTTTCAAATGCCCACCGGACAACCAACTGGATGTCTCCCCACTGGTGAAGGCCACCAGCATCAGAGCGGAACTTCTTGTCTTCAATCTTTTCAACCCACCTAAATATCCACTCCGCAATAACTCCCTCTCCCCATAGCTCTCAGCTCGTCTGTAATTAGATGTACTGATTTCACAGTCCATGCTGGGATCCATCCCTGCACAGTAAGACGTGTGCTCTTATTTCCCAGGGTTCATGGTCAAAGCAGAGATCACCTCACTTAGTAGGCATGGAAGGAATTTGGGGATTTCCCTCTGCAAAAGCCAATTCAAGTAAACCTGATGATATCTCAGATTCTAGAACCACTGTGTTTAAAAGTCACTAAGCCTCTTGTCCTAACTCACATTTATAACAGTCATTCTACTGGAAAAGGCAGTACAGAGAAATAACTTTGCTTTGGTAGGTAAGGATATCTGGTTCTTAGAATTAAGTGAACACAGAGAGAAATAAGAAACCAAGTCATTCATGGTGAGTGTTTGGACTCCATAATGAATGTTAAAATGGTTCACATGGTGTGTAGAAGTTCCAAGGGCGAGCGATGGGGAAGGGAATGAGGAGCTGCTGCTGTCCTCCACACCTGCTCTTCAGTGTCTGTTGTACAAGGTTAGGAGCAGGAGAGTTTCAGCCAGAAGTCTGAGGTCCATTCTGGAGTCCACCACAGTTAGAGATGAGCGACAGGGCCAAGTTCTCCTCATATGCAAAGTGAGGGTAAAGAAGGAGCTTATCAGCCAGGAGCTCTGATAGGATTCAATACATGCCCGGCATGCTCTTCGTATACAGACATATTTATATTATATTAATATTACAGTATTGACTAAGATCACCATCACATCTAAGATTTGGGAAAATTTAACCTCCTTCTATTGTTAAATATCTCTGGAGAATTACATCGCATGCATCTGAAACATCTGGCTGGAAATCAGTGTATTCATTCAAATACCACTCACTACTTCCTTTGAATCTAGTTAGAATGAGAAGAAAATACAGTTTCTATTTGCCAAATACCAACTCTGATCAACCAGTGAAGCAAACAGATTACTACCTATCATCTAAAGGACATTTTAATGTGGTGAATGAGAATTAAGGATGTAAAAACCTGAAATGCTACCATGTGAATTTAAAAATATGTCTTAATATTTATTTATTTTTTAGAGAGAGAGAGAGATTGTGAGGGGTGTGGGGTAGAGAGGCCATCCAGGTGCCCTGCCACCATGTTAATTTAAAAAAAGGGTGTATAGGGGCGCCTGGGCGGTTCAGTCAGTTAAGCCTCCGACTTCAGCTCAGGTCATGATCTCATGTACGTGAGTTCAAGCCCTGTGTCGGGCTCTGTGCTGACAGCTCAGAGCCTGGAGCCTGCTTCTGATTCTGTGTCTCCCTCTATCTATGCCCCTCCCCACTCATGCTTTGTCTCTCTCTGTCACAAAAATAAATAAAATATTAAAAAATTTTTAAAAGGGTGTGTAATTGGGTTAAGAAAAAAGAGAATGGATTCCCACATGTGGAGAAGAATGCAGTCTAAAAACATCAGTTATTTTAGAAGGTCAGGAAAACAGTTATTAGTGTATAAAATGTAGAGTTAATACATTATCTATACATCATCCATTTATAGGCTTAACATTCCTTAGAGGTTGATCTATGAATCTTCAAATATATTGACTATGTTTACTTTTATTTATTTTTGAGAGACAGAGAGACGGAAAGCAAGTGGGCAGGGGCAGAGAGAGAGGGAGACACAGATCTGAAGCAGGCTCCAGGCTCCGAGCCATCAGCACAGAGCCCGACGCAGGGTTCGAACCCACAAGCTGTGAGATCACGACCTAAGCTGAAGTTGGACACTTAACCGACTGAGCACCCCAGGGGCCCCAAATACTCTCTATATTTAAACAGCAGTGACAAAGCGAAATTTGTTAAAAGCCGGTAAAACAGTTTTTGTTTTAAAATGGCCAACAGCGATATATTCATACAGAGCTCTCCCAGCCTCGGGTGCACATGCATCCTGTGATGCTCTCAAAGTACAAAATATGCATTTTGCATGAAATTAGAAGTCTCTGTGTTCTCTTTGAAAAATTTTACTTTCCCCAAATGTATTTCTTAACAATTCATGTGTCTTCCAGGGCGAAATTCACTCCCCCTCTGAATGGTATGGAAAAAAGCTAAAAATCTGGGCCTGGATTTGACGTATGACCCACTAAAAGAATAAAAACAATTTAAGTGGAATTTACAGGAAGATAACAGCGCTACAGTAAAATGTTAAATAATTTCACCAGCAATTCACTTATAGAATACACACGCCATGTACGCTAGAGTGTTCTTCAAACTGAATCACCTTCTCCCCTCCTTTCCAATTTGCTTCAAGTACATACCATCTTTCCAAGTTTACTGCTCCAGTTCGCTCATCTTCTGTTCCTATAAACCCTTCCTGTGCCCTTGACCATGAGCCATGAGTTTGAGATTATATATATTGCTTCAGTCATGCTTCAAAATGATAAGCCCATTTTAATTATCATTTCCTTGGAGGGAAAAATCACCTAGTATTAGAAGTTTAGTTTTATCCATACATGTAATCTAATAAAAAAGCCATCAATGTAAAACCTCTATTTACTAGGGTAAATAAATTATAAGTCCCTTTCTGACTCAGGGAGCACATCTACATTTACGGCTATGTGTACTTCCAATTTGCACTCAGTTGCCAAAAGGCATCATGTTATTATGTGCTTCGTCAGATCTTATGATGCCTATTTTTTTTAAAGTTTATATGTATAACTTTTACACCCAAGATTAATTTAGCAACCTGTTTTGCTCTAATTACAAAAGGAAGTATGCCTCTTAGAAAGTCTTGGACCAAATATAAATGTAAAACATTATACAGAATGGAACCTGGTCCAAATGCGTTATCTCATGATTTTTAAATTTCAGGATCAGCTTATGAAATAACACTTCCTGTGATACTTTATAATGTTTACGTTTCGGGATTATTATGGACAGTAACAACATTGGGCAGGAAGAGAGACACAGGGAGGGAAAGACAGTATTTTCTATGTGTAAGACACGCTCTAAACTAGTGGGCTCAAAAAATACATAAAAGTGGTCTTCTCACTGCAGGGAGCTTACATCGAGTTACAGTGCAAGCCTCAGCATCTCCCTCTGGAAGACAGCACTCCGAAGTGACATGGGATAGGACAAAACAAGGTGCAGTTAAAGTCTGGAGAAGACAGCCCACGGCACTGATGCTCCAACACGAGCAAAGGAGAACGTGGAGGAAAGGATCAAGAACAAGATGACATGGGGGTCACCTTAGAAGATCGAACAACGGCTGAATGTTGAAAAGTGATTAATTCAACTTAAAAAAACACATATACTTCTTTCTAAGTTCCATGCCACCCACTAAAATGTTCCACTAAGAGAGGAAATATGCTTACATGGGGGAAGCACACACGTGCTCATTCACATGCATGCATGAGCGCACGCACACGTGCATGTGCACGCACACACACACACACACAGAAGTGAAGAATCCACAGTTATGAACTTAGGTAACCAACATGTCACCTATCATTAGGGGCACCTGAGTGGCTCAGTTGGTTAAGAGTCCAACTTCATTCAGGTCACGATCTCATGGTTTGTGAGTCTGAGCCCTGCATCGGGCTCTGTGCTGCCAGCTCAGACCCTGGAACCTGCTTCAGATTCTGTGTCTCTCTCTCTCACTGCCCCTCCTGTGCTCACACTCTCTCTCTCTCTCTCTCTCTCTGTCTCTCTCTCTCTCAGAATAATAAACAAACATTAAAAAAATAATAAAAGATTATATTGATGGTGTGTACTTGGGTGGCTCAGTCAGTTGAGAATCCAACCCTTAGTGTCTGCTCAGGTCATGATCCCAGGGTTGTGGGACTGAGCCTCACTTTGGGGCTTGAGATTCTCCCTCTCTTTCTCTCTCTCTCTCTCTCTCTCTCTCTCTCTCTCTCTCTCTCCTTCTCCCTCCCACATTTACACACACTCTCTCTCCCTAAAAAAAACCAACCAAAATTATATTGATGGTGTCATAAGCTGAATAGTATCCCCTCAAAAAGATACATTGAAATCCTAACCCCCAGTACATCAGAATAGGATCATACATGGAATTAAGGTATTTACAGAGATGAGCTAAAATGAAGTCCTTATGATGGGACCTAATCCGATAGGATCGGTGTCCTCATAAAAGAGAAAAAATTGGAAACTGAGACTGATGAGCAAGGAGAGTACCTGTTGTGAAGACAACAGAAGACAGCCAGGTGGCCAGAGTGACCTATTGCTGAGAAACGGGACACCAAGGAGCAGGAGCAAACCCCAGAAGCTGGGAAAGGTGGAAAGGACCCTCCCCCAGCACCTTCAGTGAGCACAGGGCTCTGCCTCACCTGAATTTCTGATTTCTGGCCTCCAGACCTGGGAGATAATACAGGTCTGTTACCTAAAATCACTCAGTTTTTGTTACCTTGTCATAGTAACCTGGTTAGAATAAAAATATCACACAGCCTAATCTTTTTCTGAAGAGTTGTTGAACAGCCTTTCCTAAACAATCATAAATGTATAAATAATAAAAATGTTTACATAGTTTAATTTTCAAGTGCTGCCCTGATTCCATTTTATAAAGAATATTAAATGTGAGATCTGTTCTCTGTTTGGAATAGAATTTTGAACAAGGAGTCTAAAGGAAAATATCTGTGATTAAGGTTATTTTCAAGACTAGGATAGGAGTCCTGACAATTGTGAAGTCTGAAGTACAGAGAGGGACACCTTTCATGAAGAAGGGCGGTGATATGCAAACACCTTAAAATGGCGCCATTGTTTCCAAAGTATTATCATAATATTTTAGTAATGAGCCCTCCCAGCCCTCGCTGCTGCCCACTGTGGCATGAAGCCATTAGCCTAAGTAAATGCTTCTCTTATGGAGCTATTAGGAGTGTGGGATCAACTGGTAGGTCATTTGGACAGGCTTGACAAGCCAAGCCCGCAGTCAACTGGCCACTGACGGCACCGAGTGAGGGAGATTTGCTGCACCTTCAATATTAATTAAACACTGAGAGCAAGCTTAACTGTTCAGAAGACGGGGACTCCAGAGCAACTGGACATGCAAATGTGAGACTCTTAGAGCAGAAAGGGCCCTTCGAGATGATCTGTCCATCTGGTCTAATTCAGTTGAGATGGAGGAACACCAATGAGAAGAGCGGCAGGAGGGTGCTGAAGCGATAGCCTGGCAGGGAGGGGGACAATTAAAATAAAAGTGCCAGAATCTGACTCGGGGGAGAGTTTAGACAGACAGCAGGAGAATGAGAGCAGGAGAAACAGCAAGGGAAGAAGACACAGGTGGGAGGCTTGGGTCCCACTGTGGGAGCTCAAGCCCATTGGGGAACAATGAGTTACCGGCCAGCACATCCTGGGGACAGTCTCAGAGCTAGCCTCGTGTATGCATCAGCTTCCTGTCCCCACCTGGGCACAAACTAAAGAAGCAGGGAGGGAGGGCAGAAGAGTGTCACCGGTGACCTTCATCATCTTGGCAGGGTTAGGCTCAGGTGTCACCACCTGTAACCCACTCCTTTGGGCAGAACCTCATCATTTGTAGACAATTGTCATTTGAACAGGTTTGGAGGAAGGAGGCCATAAATATGTAATATCTTTCTCCCCCTTCCTAGCTGACACTATTAAAAGCTAACTAATATTTACAAGAAAAACTTGGCAGTGATGGTGATGAATGGACAAGAGCAACACTTCATATTTTCTTTTTCCCTTACGGGCCGGGACCGTGAATATCTTCGTGCAGCTGAAATACAATGGAGGGGGGCTCCCGAAGCCCTTCTTCAGGGCCCGGCTCCCAGAATTACAAGTCCCCAGTGCCCTCACCTTGAGACATTACTAATGACATCTGAAACGGGAACAGAAAGCAAACTGCAATCCCACCATCTCACTTCCCCCCAACTTCCAAAGGATCCTGTGCTCACCCACCCCTGGGATTTGAGGAGACTGGGTGGCACCTGTTGGCACAGCTGGACAAGCTGAGCCACAACCACCTTGTGTGGTCCCCAGGGAGCTGTGCTTCAGGACAGCACCCAGGTGGTGTGAGGACAAACTAAGCTTTTTTTACATTATCAGCCTCCTCGTCCATCGAAGGTTGCGTGCACTCAAGACGGGGGTGGATGGGCAGATTACAGCTCCTTCCGTGCGCCTTAGTCCATTCATTTTGCCAGAGAAAACCCATCGCTTATGTTTCAGATTTGGGAAAGGCTGAGTCAGTATTTGTCTCTGTTTTCTCTGACCCTGTTCTCTTATCTCTTTGCCTTTTTGGTAGAAAACATTCATCACCATCATTATGTGATGTGGGCATAGAGCCACGCTTCTCAACTCAGGGTGACTCTGGCCCCCTGGGGGACATTTGGCCATGACTGTAGACAATTGTGGTGTCACAGCTGGGGAGCAAGGTACTGCTGGCATCCCGCAAATAGAGGTCAGGGCTGCTGCCTCTGTCCTACATCTTATAATGCATAGGACAGGCCCCCCAGCCTCTCAGAACAAAGACTTATCTGATCTAAATGTCAATCATGTTATGGTCAAGAAACCCTCAAGGAGAGAAAAAGAGGAATAGTCTTTTTTTTTTTTAATCATGCAGTCATAACACAAGGAAAAAGCCTACAGTTATCATCCTTCAAGCTCATGACTTCGAAGAAAAGAGATTATCCCCATTTCCCTTAGGGCATATTTCAAAGTCCCCTAAAGGCCACTAATGAGCTGCACTTGGGTCATTTTCAGATCCCTGGGCCAAGGAGATGGGACACTCTTATTAGGCTCCCGGGTCAGATCTGACTTGTAAGATAAGGGAAATCGAGGCCACGTGTATTAATCCCCCATGGTTGCTCTAATGAATTACCATAAACCTGATAGCTTAAATCAATACAACTTTAACCCCTCACAGTTCTAGAGGCCAGAAGTTAGAACCAGTATTACTGGACCGAGATCAAGGTGGCAGCGGAGCCACACTTCCTGCAGAGGCTCGAGGGGAGAACTTTCCATATCTCTTCCAGCTTCCGGTGTCTGCATGCCTTAGCTTGTGGACAGGTCAGGTCACTCCAATCTGCAAGGCCAGCCCCTTCAAGTCTTTCTCTGCTCCATGGATTTCTCCTCTACAGGCATGTATCAAATATCGCTCCACCTCCCTTCTAAAATACCGCTTGTGAATACATTTAGGACTTGCTCCTGTGATCCAAGATAACTTCCCCATCCCAAGATTCCTAACCAGATTTGCCAGATAAGGCAACATTCACAGGTTGCAGGGATTAGGACAGGCATCTTTGGGGGAGCCCATTTTTAACCTACCACACTGTGTCACCAGCAATACTGTCAGAATCGTAGGGAGTAGAACCCTAACAATCCCAGGAGGAAAACAGAAGTGAGCAGTGACAGATGCCCCTTGCAGGGTAGAGCTCGCTCTTGCTCTATTAATCCTGCTGCTGATTCTCTCCATCCAATGAAGTCATCACATGTTTGAACCAACACAAAACCCAAACTGAATCTCATACCTGCTCTATCTTCACGGTGAGGCTAGGCAGCAGACAGTGATGAAACAGCATGTTTCATATCAGGCTCATGTTCATTCGTGCTCATGAACCTGGCTCACTCATGGTTATTTCTCAAAGTAGAAGTATAGTGATCACCAAGGCAAGAGCCCAAGCATCAAAGAGGCATGGACATTCCCATGATATGAATATTAGCCAATCTGAACAACGCCAGTGCTTTAGGTACTGAGACAGAGCCACCTGCTATTCAGAAATCTCAAGTGCACCAGCTGGCATAGCACAGAGCTGTATGTATGAAAAGGAAGCTATATTACCCATTCTTCCAATGCTTTTTCTTTGACTCAGATGAGGCTTAAGCCAAGAAAACAGAATGGGAACCCCTAACAAATGCTCATTATAACATGGAAAGAAGTTCTGAAACCAGGTTTAAATGTTTTGGCCTTTTTGTTTGTCTGCTTTCTACATGAGTCTATTTAATTGATTAGCTTATGCCAATTAAAAAATATATATATACAGCAAACAATATGGAAAATTATGATAAAGTATAAAAAGAAAAATCCAAATTGTCCCCTACATGAATATCACCACTGCTAATTTATATATTTCAAATAATAAAATTAATATATGTATTAAGAAGAAAAACAAGTTGAGATCAAGCTGAAGGGAGTCTGAACTTCCTATTTCTTTCCTGAACTTAAGACTGCAAACAACATCCCTAAAGGTCCCATTAAAAACGTTTTAAACACGTGGAAGATGAGGTCATCAATGTAGCTGTTTACTTTCCAACCACGTTTCTTTAAAGAGCATGTCCCCGTGCCCATGTAGGAAAACTCAGATTAGCAATTTAAGAAGAATCTGAAGAAAAAAATAAAAAACAATCACTTTCATGTGTCTGTTGGCCGTGTGGATGTCTTTTTTGGAAAAATATCTATTGATGGCTTCTGCCCATTTCTTAACTGGATCATTTGTTACTGGGATGTTGAGTTGCATAGTTATATATATAGTTTGGATACTAACCCTTTACCGAGATGTTATTTGCAAATATCTTCTCCCACTCTGTAGGTTGCCATTTACTTTTGTTGATTATTTCCTTGTACAAATTGTCCAAAAGCTTTTTATTTTGATGAAGTCCCAATAGCTTACATTTGCTTTTGTTTCCCTTGCCTCAGGAGACCTATCTAGAAAGAAGTTGCTATGGCAGATGTCAAAAAGGTTATTGCCTGTGTTCTCTGCTTGAATTTTGATGGTTTCAGGTCTCACAAGGGAGGTGGGTGGGGGGATGGGTGAAATAGGCCATGGGGATGAAGGGGTGCATGTGTGATCATGAGCGCCAGGTGCTGTATGGAACTGTGGAATCAATATACTGTACTCCTGAAACTAACAGTGCACTGCATGTTAGTCAACTGAAATTTAAATAAAAACTCACGAAGAAAAAAAAACTTGAAAATTACAAAGTTTAACAAGTCCAATATAAAATATTTTGACAAGAAACAAATTTTTAAACATAAGCTTGCTTTTATCATGATACTCAAAGAAAAGCAGAAGGGAGAAGATGAACATTTATCTAGGAAAATATCCCATTCACAAGACAACTTGTTAGGGAAAAATAAAATAAACATCATTGAAAATTGATTATATTGTGAACAATAAATAAAACCTAAGAAATTACACAGAAATAAAGACTGTGTCTCTTATGTTCCACCCACATTTGTTGCTTTTGCTTTTTTATATTCAAAATCATCCGGTTTGTTGTATATTTGGAGCACCATTTACTTGTATACTAATTATTTATCTTGGTTTCCCCACAGAATTTCTAATTGCATTTCTACTTTTCCTCTTGATAAAAATAATCTTCATATAATTAACCACTTCTCAGTTGTTAACCTTGTGATTTGAATGAAAATATCTACTTTCTTCTTAAAGGCATTTTTATGGAACCCTCTAATTTTATTTTGGATAATTTCTGATGAGTTGTATATGTGAGACATCATATTTTTATTTCTATGAATTCTTTCTTGAACTGTTTTTTTCTTTCCCATGGCAGCCTTCTCATGCTTTACAAATACAATATCATGCTTATACTATTTTTGTAAACATTTTTATTATTGAGAGACAGACAGAGAGAGACAGAGCATCAGTGGGGGAGGGGCAGACAGAGGGGGAGACACAGAATCCGAAGCAGCTCCAGGCTCTGAGCTGTCAGCACAGAGCCCGACACGGGGCTCACACTCAAACAATGAGATCAGGACCTGAGCTGAAGTCAGACGCTTAACCGACGGAGCCACCCAGGCGCCCCATACTCTTTAACTAAAGTTGAACATGCACTTAATTTACAAAGAAATCCACAGGACCTAAAACAAAAGACTCAAGTAAGCCTTCTACATGTGCTCCATACACTGTTTAAACATTTAACTCAAAAGAGTACAGTCTATTTTGACATTTATCTCCAAATCTCTAAACAGAATTATTTTACTGTTGCTTCTTGATTTTTTTCAGGTGCAAATATCATTTACCAGCTCCTTCTTTAACCTATCCTTCCCCGCATCAGTACACATCCCTTCTCCTGTCCCTGTCTTCTCATACTGTTATCGTACTTCTGCTCAGATACTCAGCATTTACATATTTATGACAATGTCAGTACTATTCACAGATGTGCCATAAAGTAAGGAATGTTTCTCAAAACAATTTTGTTTTTCTTGGAGTTAATAACGGTCTTGTCTTAGTTTGTTCAGGCTGCTGTAACAAAATACTCTAAACTGGGTAGTTTATAAAGCACAGAAACTTATTCCTCACAGTTCTGGAGGCTGGAAAGTCCAAGATCAAGATGCTGGCAGAATTGGTGTCTGGTGGCGATCTGCTCCCTGGCTCACAGATAGTGCTTTTCTCTGTAACCTCTCATGGTGGAAAAGAGGTCTCTCGGGTCTCTTTTCAAGGGCACTAATCTCATTCCTGAGGGTTCCCTTCTCATGACCTATTCATCTGCCAAAGAGCTCACATTCAAACCCATCCCATTGCCGGTTAAGGTCTAATATCTGAATTTGGAAGTGGGGGGGTGAGGAACACAAACATTGTTTATAAGAGGGCCCTGGTTTATTTTCCTCTGTACTGAGTGCCGATCTGTCCCCCGATGCCCAATGATAAGTTTGCATTTTCTCTAAACACATTCTAAAAAATTTTTTAATGTTTATTTATTTTTTGGAGTGAGGAGGGGCAGAGACAGAGGGAGACACAGAATCTGAAGCAGGCTCCAGGCTCTGAGCTGTAGCACAGAGCCCCATGTGAGGCTTGAACTCATGACTGGCGAGATCATGACCTGAGCTGAAGTTGGACGCTTAACCAACTGAGCCCCCCAGGCGCACCTCTCCAAACACATTCTAACACCTCAGGTATTCCGTTATGGTTATTTTCGTGGAAAGACACCTTCTGACACTGTCCCACCTGCTCCATCCTGCTCTGACAGCCCATGGCACAACCTTTCCACAATTACCTCTCTTTGCCCTCCTCATGTCTTCCTCCCTCTCCGTCTGTGGGAACATCTATTTCAGGCCTGGTGGTGCTGATCAGACACTGTTCACCTAGATCCCTTCACTTCCCATCTCTCAGTCTCTATCCACCTTTCTTAGAGATTTCATCAGTTATTTTCTTATTAACTGTAGACATCATGTTTTTAATCATATCATCTTGTGAAAGGCCATTTAATAGATTGAATATTTTATTTTCTTTGGTAAATGGATGCCGTATCTTCTCTGATTTCAGCAAACATTAATGGGAACTTCTTGTCTCTATTGCCTCCAAGTTTCTCATTCAATTAGTTTTATCACCTATTTTTCATAATGAGAATGGTAAAAGAAAAATAGAGCTGGATACAGGAATTGCTTTGCAGGCCAGGAGCTACAGATGCCTATTTTTCTAGATGTGAGTTTTTTGTGCTGGAATGACTACTAATGTCAATGTCTTTAAGATTCTACTAATAGCCTAGGAAATCCCACAACTGTGTATCCTAAACATCTACATAAAACAGTGTGAGTGTGAACACCACCCATGGGGGGAGGGCAGGAGCTGGGATCTCAGTACACAGCCTTACACTTCACTTTCATTTGTTTTTTCAGTTGAAGATCTAAGCTATTTCTAGGTACCCCAGTCCAGTACATTTCCAGATTTGTCATGTTCCAGACTCAAGCCTCTGTCTTCTTTCAGGGTGACATAAGAACATTGTGCTGCAGTACAAAGTGAGGGATGATCTGGAAATCTAACTCCTCCCTTCGCTGCCTCCTGCTTTTTGCAGTTTCCATTGAAAAGTCAGCTGTAAATCTTAACTCTACTCCACTCACCATTGTGTGTCTTTTTCTCCCCACTATGGCTCATTTTGAAGATGTTTCTCTTTGCCATTGGTTTTCAGCAGTTTAACCATAATGTTTTTAGATGTGGCTTAATATTATTCATCATTCCTGGTGCTTGCTGAATGTCTCAATCTGGTGAATGATGTCTTAAATCATTTTTGAAAAGTGTCAGCAATACTTGTTAAGAATATAGTTACTACTTTGTTTACTCTCTTCTCCTTTTGAGACTCAAATTGTAGGTAAGATAGAATTTGGAACGTACCATATGTGTCTCTTACCTTTAACATTTTTTCCCCTAATTCCTCTCCCTATCTCAGGCTAGATATTTTCCAGTAACTAAATTCCAGTTTACTCTGTGAACTGGATCATCTGTGAGTTTCATCCTATTGCCTATTTTTACCTAATTTATCTGTCATGAGGTTTTGCCTTTTCATATTTCTAGAATATTTTGCTGCAAAACTGCAGAGACTCCAAATGATGCTACTTCCACCAAGGAATCTTCCTTCAGAGAGAACTATTTTGTTCCTCTGTAAAGCAGATTTGAGGGAAAAGGGAGGTGAAGGCAGGGGCTGAGTAGAGTCAGGGTTGAGGTGCCATCTGGAGAAATTCCATAAACTTCTAATTCATCTTTGTAGAATATTGGCTTTTCATGTTTTCAGGCAGAAACCTGATGGGTACTTAGATCCTTTGTCCTTTAACAAGGTGGGAGATTCCTTCTACTCTAGATAGCTTAGATCTTTAGCCATAGGACTATGACACGTTGGCAAACATCTTTAGGGGGAAGACTGGCCATGTGTTTGGGGTCCATCACATCTTGAATTTGCAGCTATACTTCTGTGTGAGAGCGAAATGTCTGTTGATTTCTCTCTCTGAGTAGCAATCTACTGGAGGCTCAACCTTAAGCTGAACCCAAAATAGATTTATCTCCTGTCCCACTTGTCCATGTGAACTTGTAACATTTAAAGATTGTCTCTGCTCTCAAAATGGTGTGTCAGGAAAGAGCTGAGGTATTCATACTTACTGAATAGCTATAATATTTTCCTGAATCTCATTGAATATAATATTTAGAATTTGTTTAATATCGTATTGTATTCCTTGGACTATTACCATTTCATCAGAAGTAATTAGTTTTGGTTGTTATCTGGCTTTAACCACCATGTTTTGGATTGCAGTATCCTCTGTTCTTAGATATGTCCAAATTTCCAAATAAAGGGTGCTTTTTCTATCCTTTATAAATGTCTTCAAATAATTTGGTGTGTGTGTGTGTGTGTGTGTGGGTGTGTGTGTGTGTATGAGATTACATTCCTAATATTCATGGAGTGGTTTTTTTACATGTCTTTATTGTCGCTTAAATGTTATGTTTTTATGGGTGGAAGATCAATATGTGTGTGCCTCCATCTTCCTGAACTGGAAACTGATGGCTATACTTTTAAGACTACTGTTGATTTCAAAGCTCCTTTATCCAAATGATGATTTAAAATTCCCGCAAAAAACTTTATGAGGTCCTTGGACGTTACTTCACTTCATACATGCCCATACTAATTTGGTATTAAGTAGAATACAGCTAATCGTGAATACTTGAGTAGGCAAATTACCTTTGTGCCTTCCAGAAAACGCATGAACAATAATGGAGTATCCTTCAAAATTGAGAAACAGGGTTGATCTTGAAGAACTACACTGTACAATCAACCCATTTAAAGACATAACAGAGATCATATCCTATCAGTTGAAAGAGGCAGGCCACTAGCCCAGTAAAAAATGATGCAAAATGATTAAACATTGTGACCTAATGAAAAGGTCACATATAAGCTCTAAAAGAAGCTCAGTTGGTTGATCACCTGATTTCTTATTTTCAGCTTGGGTCATGATCCCAGGGTAGTGTGATCAAGCCCCACATCAGGCTCTGTGCTGAGCATAGAAGCTGCTTGGGATTCTCTCTTTCTCTGTCTCTCTGTCTCTCTCTCTCAATCACCTTCTGCCTCTCCCATCCATCTCTCAAATAAAAATAAAAATAAAACAAGACAAAACAAAATAAAATGTTAACTATTCAAGAATAGCAAAAAGAGAGTTTGGTAAACATACATTCTACAGGGCAGTGTCCATCATAGCTCTACCCACATCATTCTACTGAACTGAATCACAATTACTGAATAAATTCAGGATGACAAATAGTTCATATGTTAAATAATAACCAAATAAAAGAGCACCTGGGTACCTCATTGGTTAAGCATCCAACTCTGATTTCAGATCAGGTCATGATCTTGCAGTTCATGAGTTGACCTCCACATCAGGTTCTGTACTAACAGCATGGAGTCTTCTTGGGATTCTCTCTGCCCTCTCTCTCTGTCGCTCTCTTGCTTGCTGAATCTCTCTCTCTCTCTCTCTCTCTCTCTCTCTCTCTCTCTCTCTCTCTCTCTCTCCTTCCCTCTCCATCCCTCCCCTGTTCTCTCTCTCTCTTTCTCTCAAAAACAAATTAATTTTAAAACCTTGAAATTAAAAAAAAATGGCTAAATCGGGATTTTCAGTCCAATCACTGTAGAGAACATTAGGCCAATGTAACTCATGTGTTTCTCATTTCTATTTCTCCCTTGCCATTCATTCTCAATCAGCCCCTAAGTCACTGGGAGATTCTGTTTCCTGAATACATAATTCCTTACACAAATAAGGAATCCTTTACTTATCTCTGAAACAAAGGCTTCTTCTTGGAAGTTGGCTTATCTATTTGTGTCAGCATTTGGGGAGAGGTGCACAACTAAGGAAAATGAAAGCAGGGCATAGAATCTAAGCATGGCCATCATTCAGCAGTCCTGTCAGGTGCTGGGGCCACTTCTGAAATAGAAGTCGAAGTACATTTCAGATAAATGAAATGGACCCCTCCGTTTATCTAGCAGCCTGCAATTGTCAGACAGTGTTTGCTGCTGGCTCACAGAAACCTCCTGACTTCATTTCATGAAACTAAAGGATGCATAGAGCTAAGAAAAATATTCATGCATCTTCAGTTTCACTGTTGAGGCTGCAAGCGAAGCATAAATTCAGAAATGCACGGGGAAAATCGTTAAAGGCCACAGCATGCACAATACAACAGAATGCATCCAATAAGAAAGTAGACACACAAATGTTTCACTTCTGTGCCGGCAAGGTCTAGAGCACCAAGACAAGCCTACGTAAAATACGCAAACATGCTGAGTGGCACACATGGCAGGCGGGCCTCTCAGCACCTCACCTGGCTCTCCTGACAGGACAATGCACTTGTCACTAGCTGCTGTCAGCTTTGGATGACCCTGTATATCACAGTATACTGTGATACTCACATATGCCTCCTTCTCTGAAAATTGCTCTTGGTTGATGAATGCAACCACATTAGAAGCTTATATCACCAACTTCCCCCAAATGTGAAAATCAGTAGCTAATGATTGAAGGACAAGGGGGAATTGAGTATAAGTCATCCCCCTTGCCTCAGAGGGGACCAACGGAGATCCTATCTAGGCTACAGAAATCCCTTGGGATCAAGTTGACACTAGACTCCTGCCTAATTCTGCTCTCTGCTGCCTTCCGCACTCTCCACCTGCTGAGAACATGCCCTCAATACAGCACAAGCATATGAATCCCCGTCTCGGACTTCCAGGAAACCCAGCTTGAAATACGAATATAAATTATAATGATAAATTAACAATCATACTTCCTGTCTGCCAGCCGTCAACTGTACACGGAATAGCAGTTAGTACCGATGAGTTCATTAAGGTAGGCTCTTGGTTAGTGATTAAGAAACTGTCCTCTGGAACCCAACAGACCCAGATCCAAATCTTAGCTAAGCACATACCAGCTGGGTGGTGTTGGTTAAATTGCAGAAACTCTCTAAGCATCAACTCCTCGTCCATAAAATATTAAAAATAATATAACTTCAGGGCACCTGGGTGATTCAGTTGTTTAAGTGCCTGACTCTTGATTTCAGCTCAGGTCATGATCTCACAGTCATGAGATCGAGCCCTGCTTCAGGGCTGGGCATGGAGCCTGCTTAAGATTCTCTCCGTCCCTCTCTCTCTATAGCTCTCCAAGTTTCTCTCTTTCTAAAGAGTGTGTGTGTGTTATAAAATTAGAATGGCAGTGGAGGGGGTAGATGGAGAACAGGGAACAGTAAGGGCATCCCTAGGAGCTAGGCCCGTTTCTCCTACCACCATCTGGGAGAAAATGCTGACACCTGCCAAGGTCTGACTCTCCCATTTCTCTGCATCTTCCTGGGCATGCAAACTACGCTTTCCACTCCACCCCCCTTGCAGTTGACTGAGGCCACATGACTGAGTTATGGCCACTGGGACTTGGGCAGAAGGGAGGTGTGCCACTTCGGGGCATGGCCCATAGGATCTCCTTTGCATGATTTTCCATTCTCTGTTCCATGCTGCCCCTGGAAATGTGGGTCAAAGATGGGGGCACATAATGCAGAAATCCTGGGCTCAAGGTACCCACCACCTCTACGGTGCACTGTCATGCAAGTGTGTAAGAAGGCCTTGTGTGCATGTTCAACCCATGAGAATATGGGGCTGTTTGTTGGCAGCAGTTAGCTCGCATTCACCAATACTCTGAAACTAGGAAAACCTAAATCATCATTATGAAATATGCATAAACCACTATAAATCCTCTGGGAAGTTATAGAAGGGAAAGTAAATGTGTTTGAATAAATGGGTAGATAAAACACCACTCGACAAGGAATGTTCACCAAGAGAGCAGCTATAGGAGGTCAGAATTTTGGGATGAAGATGACCAAATTCTTAGGTTTCTAACTCATAGTTCAAGGGCTGCTGGGACCATGAGACAGTGCACATGGACGTGAATTAAACACATCAACCCAATACTGTCTGAGAAACCAAAAAGCGCAAAATAAAAACAAAAACAAAAATGTGCCCTGCCTCATACTGTGTTCACTCATTCATTCAGGAAATAACACACTGAGAACTTCTTAGGGTACGAGGTACTGCAACAAACCCTACGATGCAGCAGAAGTAGACCATATATAAAAGACAGGGGTGTGTTTGTTTTCCAATAAATTCTATCAAGTATCATCCCAGTTGGGCATTATGCAAATGAATGGGCATGGTCATGTTTCAAGGAAACTCTAAGGATGACCCCTGAGAGGTTAGTAACACTGATCTCTATGATTCCTTCCACTTCTACAATAGCATGATTTTAGGAACATGTTTGATGAGGGAAAAAATAAAGTTTAGAAATATGATTTCTGAAGACCACAGTAGGGACTGGTTTCTAATTATCCAATATAAATATAAAATTTGATTTAAAAAACCAGTCGATAGGAGTATCTCCTTTGAACACTTTTTCTGCATTACTAAGTATACATCATTCTTACACAGAATCAGAAACAGGTTCCAGGCTCTGAGCTGTCAGCACAGAGCCTGACAAGGGGCTCAAACTCATGAACCATGAGATCATGACCTGAGCGTAAGTCAGACACTTACCAACTGAGTCACCCAGGTGCCACAGTTGACTGAATTTACTTTTAAATTTAATCGCATATTGATGAAAGGAAACAACTTAAACTCCAGATTTCCAGCAACTTCTTTAGAAATGGCCACCAAGGTTTTGTATATGTGTTTGGTTAAATATACAAAGAACTTTAAAGAGAAAAATTCCTTAGGCACATCGAAGATCTTACAGATTCAATCAAGCAATCAACATCACAGACTAGAAAAGTGGCTTCTTCAAAGCATATGGGTGTGAGGCAACAGTTATCCAACACAGGGTTTCAACCTAGGCACTATTAGCACTCTGAGCCCCAGTGGTCTTCGTGGAGGGGGGACAGGCCACCCTGTACATTATAGAATGTGGAGCAGTATTCCTGGATTCCACCCAACAGAGGTGTCTCACCAACCCCACCAGGGGTGAAAGCCAGAGGTTCTCAGCAGGCTCAGTAGCTCCCCATTGAGGAACAAGTGGTTTAGATATTGTCAAGTTGGAACTCATTTCCCCAAACTTAAAGATTCTGGAAACAAAGTTAACATCTACCCTAACTTCCAATAGAAATCTCTACCAATATTGACCAGGTAGGCAGACACTTAACAGTTTTTGACTAACAAATTATGGAGAGGCAGGTGGCAAAATCGAGCACAGATTTCAATTTTTCTGCTTATTTCAGCAGTTTTAAGTGAGAAATGGGCTGTGAATTCCTTTCCCTCAGTAAAAAATATACATATATAT